>NC_041387.1:426781949-426868988 GCF_002162155.2 Triticum dicoccoides | reverse complement strand
ACAGGACCCCCGTTTCGACCATGGCACTCCAACACAAGTCCGTTTCGTCCGTTTTGCGGTACGCCACACCCCTCCCGATCAACAGGACCCCCGTTTCGACCATAGCAGGTCCGTTTAGTCCGTTTTGCGGTACGCCACACCCCTCCCGATCAATAGGACCCCCGTTTCGATCGTAGGAGGTCCGTTTCCTCCGTTCTGCGGTACGCCAGGCCTCGTTTCCATCGCCTATTATGTGCAAGCCCTCCCGATGAACACGACGACGCATTCCATTCTGACCCAGCCGGTTGGCTCCCATGCGTTTTGTTGCCTCCCGATGAACACGACGCATTCCGTTGCCTCCGCATGAACACGACGCATTTCGTTGCCTTCCCATGAACATGACACATTCTGTTGCCTCCCCATGAACACGACGACGATGTTGTTTCTCTGTTCTGACCCAGCCATGTACGTATACACGAGTAGGCGTTCGAGAACCTTCCCGTATGTACATACGTGGCCGTATTTTCTTTCTTGCAACCTGGCCGTTGTACGTATGTCTACATGCTACGTGCGCGCCTCTACTACGACACGTTACGCGCCTCTACTACGACACGTGCGCGCCTCTACATCGACCAGTATGTACGTACGCTTTCGTGACTAGAATGACAACGCTACATACGCTTCGACCAGGTGGGCCCGGCTGTCAGGCACTTTCTTGCCTGCGAAGATGTAGATGGTGGGTCCCAGTAGTCAGGGGGGCGAATCATTTTGGTTTTTTTGCCCGGACGCACTTCCTTGCGTGCAAAGATGTAGCTGGTGGGTCCCAGCAGTCAGGGGGGCGAATCGTTGTTTTTTTGCCCGGACGCACTTCCTTGCGTGCGAAGGTGTAGCTGGTGGGTCCCAGCAGTCAGGAGGGATACGTTTTGTTCACGAAATACGGTGGCCCATCCGGTAGGTCCCTGCTGTCAGGTGGAGGAATCATTATTTTCCGCGTAATAAGGAGGCACTTCCTTGCTGCGGCCGTGGACCCAACTGTCAGCCTCTCCACGTACAGTCCACGTCCGATGGAAGTCGTTCCTTGACCACGTTGACCATGCAGCGCCAAGAGCACCAGGGCGGTGGACGACGGTGAGGCCTAGGAAGGGGATGACGTAGATCCGGTGAAGACGCGGCAGTGGATGCCCACGTGGAGATGAGTATGAGGGTTCATTCGTTCGGCTGCGGTGTGAGGCTGCCGTCGTCGCAGGCCTGGCCAGCGGTGGGAATAGTAGGGGGCAGTGAGGCCTCCGTGGCAGCACAACTAGCCACGGGAGGCAGGAGCAGGCGGCACGACCGGCGCTGCTTTGGGCGGCTGGAGCAAGAAGACCAGAGGTTGAAGAAGCACTACGGCCGTTGGATGGACATCGTACGGTCACTGGAGCTAGAATCATTCATATTGACTAAGTTGACAAAGCCCTCCGTCCCCATCAACTTAGTAGGCCCACAAGTCAGCCTCCCACCAAGGTGGGTCCCAGCTAGCAGGGGGAGTATTCATTTTTTGTGCGTATTAAAGAGGCACTTCCGGTGGGTCCGAGCTGACAGTGGGGGGAACGTTTTTCGCGAAATAGGGTGGCCCGTCCGGTGGGTCCCAGCAGTCAGGGGGGAAACATTTTTTCGCGAAATAAGATGGCCCGTCCGGTGGGTCCCTGCTGTCAGGTGGAGGAATAATTATTTTGCGCGTAATAATGAGGAACTTCCTTGCGGCCGCCGTGGACCCATCTATCAGCCTCTCCACGTACAGTACTCTTCCGATGAAAGTCAGTCGTTGACCACGTTGACCACACCGCTCCAAGAGCACCAGGGCGATGGACGACGGCGAGGCCTAGGAAGGGGACGACGCGGAGCCGGGGAAGACGCAGCAATGGAAGCTCGCACGGAGAGGAGTACGAGGGTTCACTGGTTTCGACTGCGTTGTGAGGCTGTCATCGCCGCAAATTAACAGGGGGTGTGGGTGAGTGGAGGGATGGCCTGGCCAGCGGTGGGAGTAGTATGGGGGCGGTGAGGCCTCCGCGGTAGAACAGCCGCCCACGGGAGGCAGGAGCAGGCGGCACGACCGGCCCTGCTTTGGGCAGCTGGACCAAGAAGACCAGAGGTTGAAGAAGCACTGCGGCCGTTGGATGGACATCGTACGGTCACTGAAGCTAGAATCATTTATATTGACTAAGTTAACAAAGCCCTTGGTACGCTCCAACTTAGTAGGCCCACAGGTCAGCCTCCGGAATGGTGCACCCCAGATGTCAGGGGGAGGAATCACTTTTTGGGCGGCCGAAGCTAAGAATATCCGAGATTGAAGAAGAAGCACGACATCCGTTGGATAGACATCCAACGGCCACTGCTGCTAGAAGCGTGTGTTGACTATAATAAGTTGAAAAAGCCTTGCATACGCGTCAACTTATTTTTTTAGGTGACGCGTCACTTAGTAGGCCCACAAGTGTTGGCAGATAAATTATAGCCCATTTGCGTTTTATAAGAATGTACAGCCCATTTTTGAATTCTAATGGAATTTACAATTGCCCATTTACAGTTTGTTAAAAGTACAACCCATTTTCTAGCTACGACAACGATTAATAATTTCAACCAACCGTTGAAGACAGAATTCAATAAAATTTCCCACATTTTGATGGGATCCGAAATATTTTTATCCCTCTAGTCAGATTAAATATAAATTTGTATTATGTAATAATCCAACGAAACATTGCACACGCAACAATGAAAATTTAAGATTTTCAAAATCCATAAATAATATTTTATAAACTAATTTCGTGTTTGGTGCATTTTTTAATAGTTACTTCCTAGTTTTTATATTAACATCCCATTTATTATTTTTTAAAGCCCATTTTCCTGTTAAGCCTAATGCATCCCTCCTAGGAAAGATTTGCAGCCTAGCGGGGCAGAGAATAACAAGTTGAGCTTGCCTGGGTATTCCTCAAAAAGACGTATAGCTCGGCTAGCCATTTTCATCTTGAAAAAAATTAGTATCTGCGCTGGATATCTGGCCTGGGCTAGACGGGCCACAGCCCGCCCAGTTAATACCCAGCTCTCTTGTGAACAACAACGAAATCATCGCCAAGAAAAACTCTGCAGTGCTCACGCCTCAAAAATACAAATACTGCTCGAACTGCTTGGTCCCAACTGTCGGCTGCACCTTGTGCAATTCTCTTGTTTATATTGACTACATAGGTTGACAATGGTGTGGGACCGTGATGTCAGGGAACCAGGAGAAAGCAAAAAAAAATATAATTGTACATAATAAGGAGGAACTTGCGGACGTACGGCTATGGCCATAGTGGGTCCCTAGTGTCATCCAGTCAAAATAAAGTCATCTCCTGAATCCTCATGTTCGTTGACGATGTTAACAATGCTCGGTGTCGGTGTCAAAACCGGCGGATCTCGGGTAGGGGGTACCGATCTGTGCTTTTTAGGCTGATGGTAACAGGAAGCAAGGGACACAATGTTTACACAGGTTTGGGCCCTCTCGTTGGAGGTAAAACCCTACTTCCTGCTTGATTAATATTGAAGATATGAGTAGTACAAGGGTAGATCTACTACGAGATCGTAGAGGCTAAACCCTAAGAGCTAGCCTATGATGGTATGATTGTAATTGTGATCGGCCTTCTAAGGACCAACCTCTCCGGTTCATATAGACACCGGAGAGGGCTAGGGTTTACATGGAATCGGTTACAAGGAAGGAAACACAATATCCGGATCGCCAAGCTTGCCTTCCATGCAAAGGAGAGTCCCATCCGGACACGGGCCGAAGTCTTGAGTCTTGTATCTTCACGCTTCAATAGTCCGGACGATGTATATAGTCCGGCTGTCCAGATACCTCCTAATCCAGGACTCCCTCAGTAGCCCCTGAACCAGGCTTCAATGATGATGAGTCCGGCGCGCAGTCTTGTCTTCGGCATTGCAAGGCGGGTTCCTTCTCCAAATACTCCAATGTACCTACTACGACTAATAGTGTCTGGTTTCCCATCAATGTCGCACTCCTCGGCTTCAGTGCCTCAATAATGACCACCTCCACGTGTCAAGCGAATGCAAGGAGACGAGGAATTTTTGCATTTGCCACCCGCGATCCTTCCGGCGGGCCGTCTATTTGAAGAGACGGGAATTCTCAGATCCAAACCTCACTCTCCCCCCTCGAGCAAGCATCCCACAGAGCCCTCCGGAAAAAACCATTCCAACATAGCCGGTCGTCGCAGCTCTTCTGCTCGCTCTCCTCGCTCCAAGTCGGGGGATTGGGAAGAGTGTTCAATTCCTCATAGCCGTTTGATAAAGTTACAAACCCAAGGGTTTCTCCCACCGGCGTTTATGGTCCCCGTTCGAGCCGGAATAGCCACCTATAACGGAGGGGAACAAGCGGAGGGATCTCCTAATCCATCTCCAGAGGAGCGAATATGCTTTATCCCGCATCTGCTAAGGGGCGTCGGGTTTCCCATCCACCCATTTCTTCACGGGCTCCTGGAGTTCTACGGTCTCTAGTTGCAAAACCTTACCCCTGCCTCCGTACTACATATAGCAGGGTACGTTGCCCTTTGCGAGCTATTATTAGGCTGCAAACCTCACTTCGGGTTATGGAAGAAGCTGTTCTGCCTTGTCCCCCGCACCCAGGGAGAATCCCTATGTCAAGTGGGTGGGGCCGAAGTATGGTGCATTGCCGAGACCGGATACCTATCCGGCACTCCCAAGAAGGCACCAGAGAACTGGCCTTCAGAGTGGTTTTACATTGATGACGTTCCCCTTACGGATCCAGTCCGGACAGGTCTCCCCAAGTTCAGTAACGCCCCGCCGAGGGCACGTCTAAGCTGGCGGCCCCGGGGCCTCCAAGAGGAGGATACCAGGGAAATACATTTCCTGATGAGCAGGATAAAGATACTGGCAAAATCCGGACTGACGATAGTCGAGGTCATGGCAATATGCATAATGCGGGGAGTGCAACCGCTTCAATATCGGGGGAAGCCCATGTGGCACTTCAATGGGGAAGACGACGCCACCCGCTGCGGCCGTAAGGGTCCGGACTCCGCCACTGCTCTGGAAAGGATAGTCTGATTTATACAAAAGGGAAGAGGAAGAATTCCTTTGCATTAAACCGCGGGACGGATTCTCCATGTACAGCCCCCAGAGTGGGTAAGTCGTCATTCCTTTCCCTGCTTCACTTACTTTAGCGTTCTCTGCTAAGTTTACCCGCATCGATGTTTCCGAGCAGGAACTGAGGAGGGCCGTAGAAGGAATCTTCAGCCCCTCCCCGCAGCCAGAGGACCCTGGAAGGGCCCTAGATCCAGGACTCAAAGAAGATCCTGATATTACTGTGGAGCTTGTCAACGGGGTATTTTATCAAGCGAGCTGTGATGGTGCCTAAGTGGCCATTATTGCCGACTATCCCGGACTGCTCCCCGTGTCGCGTGTAAGCCAACTAAAAACCCTATCCTCCAAAGAGGACTCCCCTCAGGTATCATGCCTTACCCTTGAGGCGTCGTGTTGTTTGCATAGACGACGGTTGGAGCGTGGGGCCGAGCCCCTAGGGACTCGTCGAACACGGGCATCCTTATCGGGCAGGCTCGAGAGGAAGGCGGCGAGGGTCGACACACCGCTACAGAGGTAAAGCAAAAACCTGTCCTGCGATTATGGTATTTGAAGTATAACAGCGCCCTTTGTGTCCTGGCAGGAAAAGGAGCAGCCAGACTATATCCGGGGATCCCGCCAATCACGCCTCCACCAGCCGGGTTCCAGAACCGGTTTCGAGAGCGGAGGCGGACACGGGGCCAGTGCCGCATAGTTCTCCGACAGAGGATGCGGATATGCTATCGGGCACGAACTCCGAAGTAGAGAGCGCCATGAATCACCGGCGCCGGAGGGCCGTGCTTCGGAACAACATCTTCTCTGAAGAGGCTTTTAATGCCTTCAATTCGGGGGACGCATACATCCGAGCAGCTCAAGGAGGGCTTGCCCTGGCGACGGACCAGTATACCAAAGATATACAGGTAAGAAATTTTGATAAGCATGTATAACAGTAGCCCCTGAGACTTGAAACGGTTGGAACAACTATTTTAAGGATCAATTTATGCACAGGTCCTTGTAGATAAGAATGAACAATTAGCTCGGGAGCTAGAGGAATTCAAGGCCCAGCTAAGGGACACTGTTGCGAAGTTAGAGGAATCCCAGAAGGCCTCATCTGGTAACATTTGTCTCAATTGTATGAAGATGCACCAGTTAGTAAGCGGCTGGTATGACTAGTCTAACAGAAAATTCTGCAGACAATCCCGGGGTGAATCCGGAGGGCGTAATGGATGACGACTCGCATCTCAAAAGGCAGCTAAAGGCTGACGAACGCATCCTTACGCAAGTTAGGCAAGAGAAGAACAATCTTCAAGATGCCAATATTCGGCTGGACGTGGAATTAAAAGACGTCCGCGCTCAACTGGCAGACTCTGTGAAGGAGAACAAAAGGCTTAGATGCGGTATTTACAGTGAGTGCCCAAACGAACTATATTACAGTTCGGCGAGGAAGTGTATTGAAAGAATTTTGCTTGTAGGAATGTTAATGGGTCGCCCCGAGGAGGAGATGCCCTCATCTACGGGAGAGGTACTACAAGAACTTTCACAGTTGCACGAGCAAGCTCGGCGGGTGATGCACGACGTTGCTCATGCCTTGTGGCCATCAAGCTTCCTGCCGAATGGCATGGGGGAGCTTGTGGATCTGCTTCAAGGAGCCCGGCGGTGCTTCCGATTGTGGAAGATATCAGCTTGCTGGCAAGGTGCAAGAGAAGCCTGGGCAATGGTGAAGACGCGCTACACCAAGCTGGACCCAAACCATATGGCCGAAGTAGGACTGGCGGGGCCAGATGGGTAAGAAATTCCCGTTATTCTGGTATATGACCAGGTAGCGTTAGCCGCCAAGTATTCTCAATAGTATTGTAAGCTAGATAGCCTACTGGATGGTATAGAGGAGTAATATAGTCAGTCTAAGTGACTGTGTAATTCAATGGACATAAGTATTCCCTACCCGGATTAAAATCATTTGTCATGGCGGACCCTTTCGCTTCAGGCCCCGGATCCTACAGTCTGGGGTGTGTCCGAATACCCGCTCAGTTATACAAAACCGGGGTATGCATGGAAACTAGGCGTAGGGGTCATAAGTGCTTGAACAGACAAGTACCCAACTACTTATGTTATTACATGGATAGTAAGAAACATCTTCCAGGGAGAATAGTTCCGTTAGGGGTTCCTTTCCCTGGGTACGCATGCGATGATGCACATGTCCGGACTGCGAATGATGCACAGGATATAAGGCATCTAGGTATTTACGTTGTAATAAACGAATACATCTTTTGTTCACCGATTGAATATTCTCTTAAGGAAACTAGATTTCGGCTTCACCCAGTCTGAGGTACACATCCGGCTGAACCGGCAGTAACAATCGCAGAGGTGCTCCCCTTATGCCCTAGCCGAATTAACGGGAATGTAGGGCATAAACACAAGAGCCAGGCAACCCAGCTTGGCCACGTCTTAAGTCATATCGATACATATAATGGTGAAGAAAAGGCACATATGGAAAAAGAAATGCATATGTGATAGGCGAAAAGCCATTAGGGTATTTATTTTTAGCTTCCGTATAGGAAGCCCCCAGGTATTGCTTACACACATAGTGCGGCCGGAGTGATCCGGAAGTCCGTACTGTATTAGATACTTTGTGTGGAGAGGAAAAAAAGTCAAGAAAGGAGAAGGGATGGAGCATAAATAAAAGGGAGGGAGTAAGGAGACGAACATTGAGTTCGGCGTTAGGCGTAGAATCTCCGGAGTCTGGCCGCATTCCATGGGTTCAGCTCGAGCCTGTTATCGGATGCATTACGTAAGCGGTACGCTCCTCCGGTGAAAACTTTGTCGATGACAAAGGGACCTTCCCACTTGGGTTTGAGCTTGTCCTTCTTCTTCTCCGGTAGGCGTAGAACGAGTTCGCAAATATTGTAAGTTTTGGCCCGTACTTCCCTGCTTTGGTATCGTCGAGCCTGCTGTTGATAGAATGTGGAGCGGGCTTTTGCAATGTCGCGCTCCTCCTCCAGGGAATCCAAGTTATCCTGCCGATCTAGCTTGGCTTCCTTCTCTTCGTACATGCGTACACGTGGCGAATCATGTATTATGTCGCAGGGTAGTACTGCTTCCGCGCCGTACACCATAAAAAATGGTGTATATCCGGTGGTGCGATTCGGTGTGGTCCGCAGCCCCCAGAGTACGGAGTCGAGCTCCTCGACCCAGTGCGTATCTGACTCTATTAGAGATCGCACTAGTCTGGGTTTGATGCCGCTCATAATGAGACCGTTTACACGTTCGAGCTGGCCATTTGTTTGGGGATGGTAGACGGATGCATAGTCAAGCTTAATGCCCATTTTGCCGCACCAAGTTTTCACCTCATCGGCTGTGAAATTGGAGCCATTATCAGTGATGATGCTGTGGGGGACGCCGTATCGGTGTACGACCCCGGATATGAAGTCTATGACTAGTACGGATTCGGCCGTTTTGACTGGTTTGGCTTCTATCCATTTGGTGAACTTGTCCACCATGACCAATACGTATTTTTTCTTATGGCTTCCTCCTTTAAGGGGTCCAACCATATCCAGCCCCCAGACCGCGAAGGGCCAGGTTATGGGAATTGTTTGGAGCGCGGTAGGGGCATATGACTCTGATTGGTGAAGAGCTGGCAACCGACGCAGTGTTGGACAAGGTCCTGTGCGTCTGCTCGGGCCGTCGGCCAATAGAAGCCTATATGGAAAGCCTTGCTGACTAGTGCCCGAGCCGCGGCATGGTGCCCGCCCAGTCTGGCATGGATTTCAGCCAAGAGCTGCCGCCCTTCCTCCTCAGAGATGCATATTTGGAGCACTCAAGTGGCACTTTTCTTGTAGAGTTCCCCTTCATGGAATTTGTAAGCTTTAGAATGCCGGACAATGCAGCATGCTTCGTTTTGGTCTTCTGGGAGCTCCTGCCTATTTAGGTAGGTCAAGAAAGGCTCAGTCCATGGGGCGACTACGGCCATGATTTCGTGGGCCGAAGATGTTATTTCGGTGGCAGAGCCTCCGATTATTTCTGATGGTTCAGAATCTGGGTGTGAGTTCGAATCCGTGCTAGTACTGCCGGACTTCCCTTCCCATACCACGGATGGCTTGAACAACCTTTCCAGGAATATGTTAGGTGGGACAGGGTCACGTTTAGCGTCGATGCGGGCGAGAACGTCAGCCGCGTGATTGTTTTCTCGAGCCAGATGGTGGAATTTGAGCCCCTCGAACTGAGCTGACATTTTGAGGACGACATTACGGTAGGCCGCCATTTTCGGATCCTTGGCGTCAAAGTCTCTGTTTACTTGTGATATTGCGAGGTTCGAATCCCCGCGCACTTTCAGGCGTTGGATGCCCATAGAGACCGCCATCCGAAGCCCGTGCAACAGAGCCTTGTTGCATTGTTGGAGTCTGTGTATAATATTTGGAGGACGTACTGGACCGTGTCTCCAGTGGGAGACGTCAGGACTACACCTTCTCCCAATCCGGCCAGCATTTTAGAGCCGTCGAAGTGCATGATCCAGTTGGAATGCGCGCCGTACTCTTTAGGGAGTTCGGCCTCTGTCCATTCGGCGAAAAAGTCAGCCAGTACTTGCGACTTGATGGCCCACCATGGTTTGTATATTATGTCGAATGGAAGGAGCTCGATGGCCCATTTAGAAATCCGGCCCGTAGCGTCGCGGTTGTTTATTATATCATTGAGTGGTACTTCGGAGGCCATCATAATCGAACACTCTTGAAAGTAGTGTCGCAGCTTCTGGGATGCCATCAAGACCGCGTATGCTATTTTTTGATAGTGTGGGTATCGGGATTTGCATGGGGTGAGGACTGTGGATACGTAATAAACCGGCTTTTGGAGCGGGAATTTGTATCCGTCAACCTCTCGTTCGACGACGAGCACTGCGCTTACAACTTGGTGCGTTGCAGCTATGTACAGTAGCATGGGCTCGCCGATATTTGGCGCTTTTAGGACTGGATTACTGGCCAGTAAGGTCTTTATTTCACCTAGTCTGGCCGCGGCTGCGTCCTTCCACACGAAGTGTTTGGTGCACCGAAGGAGGCGGTAAAGAGGTAATGCCTTTTCTCCTAACCTAGAGATAAAGCGGCTCAAAGCGGCCACGCATCCAGCTAGTTTCTGGATGTGCTTGAGGTCTGTTGGTATATCCAACTGCGATAGAGCTCGGATTTTTGCCGGATTTGCTTCAATTCCTCTATTGGAAACAATGAAGCCCAGCAGTTTCCTCGAGGGGACACTGAAAACGCATTTTTCTGGATTCAACTTGATGTCGTATGTCCGGAGGTTATCGAATGTAAGCCTCAACTCATCTATTAGGGTTTCGACGTGTCTTATTTTTATGACCATGTCGTCTATGTATGCCTCCACTGTTTTGCCGATTTGTTTTTCCAGGCATGTTTGAATCATGCGTTGATAGGTTGCATCGGCATTCTTAAGCCCGAAAGGCATAGTGTTGAAGCAAAAGGGGCCATATGGCGTTATGAAAGCTATTGCAGCTTGGTAAGACTCTACCATCTTTATTTGATGGTATCTAGAGTATGCCTCGAGAAAACACAGCGAGTCGTGTCCAGCTGCGGCATCGATTATTTGATCGATGCGAGGGAGGGGAAAGGGATCCTTGGGGCAAGCCTTTTTGAGGTCTTTGAAGTCGACGCATAGGTGCCAGGATTTGTCCTTCTTTGGTACCATTACCAAGTTTGCCAGCCACTCCGGATGTTTAATATCTCTGATGAATCCGGCCTCAAGTAGCTCGGCTAGCTCTTCCCCCATTGCTTGTCGTTTGGGCTCTAAAAATCGCCTTAGGGTTTGTTTGATAGGTTTGTATCCCTTTAGTATGTTAAGGTTGTGTTCGGCCATTCCACGCGGGATACCCTACATGTCCGATGGGTGCCAGGCGAAAATGTCCCAATTCTCGCGTAAGAAGTCTCGTAGTGCGGCGTCCATTGAGGGGCTCAACTGTGTCCTGATGGAAGTTGTCTTCGTGGGGTCCGTTGGATGGACTTGGAATTTGACTATCTCGTCTGCAAGTTTAAATGAGGTGGACTTGGATCGCTTGTTGAGTATCACGTCGTCCCTGTCCACAGTGGCTCGTAGCATCGTTAATTCTTCGGCTGCTAGGGCTTCGGAAAATGTTTCCAGGGCTAGTGCTGCAGTTTTGTTTTCGGCGCGAAGTGCGACATTCGGATCACTAGCTAGAGTGATGATTCCATTGGGCCCGGGCATTTTAAGCTTCATGTACCCGTAATGGGGTATGGCTTCAAAGCTCGTCAACGCATCCCGCCCTAGAAGGGCGTGGTATCAGCTGCTGAAAGGAGCCACTAGGAATGTGATTTCTTCGGACCTGTAGTTCTCCGGGGTGCCGAATACCACATCGAGTGTGATTTTTCCCGCACACCGCGCCTCCCGACTAGGGATAATTCCCCTGAAGGTTGTGTCGCTTTGTTCAATGCGGCTTTTATCAATTTCCATCTTGTCGAGCGTTTCTTTATAGATCAAGTTTAATCTGCTCCCACCGTCCATGAGTACTTTAGTGAGCCGTAAGCCATTCACGATTGGGCTAAGGACCAGAGCGGCTGGTACCCGGATGGTCTGGAATCGAGGTTCATCGCTGGCATTGAAAGTTATAGCAGTGTCGTTCCAGGGGTTTATTTTTGCCACATGGAAAATTTCAGCGGAGCTCCGATGAGCTCGCTTGCGCCTATTGTTTGAGGCGAAAGTCTCGAAGACTGTTAGAACTGTATTGTGCTCATTGGCGGGATGTTGTTCTGCTTTACAGCTTGCAAGAAGATCCTCGCCACTTTTTGCAACCTGCCGGAGTATCCAACACGCCCTATGGCTATGGGTTGGTGCTGTGTCCGGAGCACTGTGGAGTTTACATGGCCCATCGAGCCATTCTTCCAATACAGTTCCCCTCCCTGGGGTGTGCTTTGGTTTCTTTGGAATTGGATCGGCCGACTTAGGAGAGTTCACCCGTTTAGTTCGGACAAAGGTCTTGGTGAGAGCCGTACTGTCCCAAAATTTTGTTTGGGTTTTCCAGGCGCTTTCCATCGCATAGTACTTCTGTACTATGATTGCCAAGTCCGCGAAGTGTACTATGTCATGGCGGCTTACAGCATTAAGGAGTCCTTTGTCCGTGCAGTTTTTGTAGAAGAGTGAGACTACGTCCTCCTCGCGGCAATCCTTGACCTTGTTAAGTGCAAGGAGGAACCTGGCCCAGTAGCTATATACAGTCTCCTGGGGATCTTGCCTGATGCGGGAGAGACGGTTTAAGTCTAGGTGGGTGTTGTTAGCTGAATCTGGATTCTGATCCGATCTAACACCCAGGGGCGTGGGAGGTTCTGAGCCTGACAGCTCGGGATTCGGAGTGCTGCCCAATTTCTTCGGCCTAATGCCCGATTCTAAGTCCGGGACCTGGGTCATGTCTTCCTTTGAGCAGGTGTTCGGCTCAAGGAGTTCGGTGATACGTATATAATTCGCCCTCAAAGTTGAGGGGCAATCCATGTGTGGTTCCTCCACTACCGCTATCTCATGGGTGGCCGGCGGGGATCTGATGTCCCTTTGGTCGGCTTTAAGCCCGATCCGGTCATAGTCTGTAGTGACTCCCAAAGCGGCGATGTGATCCAAGAGCTCATTAAGGGAGGAGAGCTCCATCGGATCCATCTGTTCGGCGAATTCCGAACTGACGCGAAGGTTATTCTTGATGACTCGAGGGGCCATCGTCGGTGCAACCACCGATGGCGCAGCCATGATAAAGCTGCCAAGTCAGAGAGTTTGGCCTACAACCAGAGCTCCCCCTGAGGTAATGTTGTCCTTGACGATGAGACGAACCATCGAGCCTTGCAGCAATGACACAGAGGAACTCTCAATGAAAGCACTAATGTCGGTGTCAAAACCGGCGGATCTCGGGTAGGGGGTCCCGATCTGTGCGTCTTAGGCTGATGGCAACAGGAAGCAAGGGACACAATGTTTACCCAGGTTCGGGCCCTCTCGATGGAGGTAAAACCCTACTTCTTGCTTGATTAATATTGAAGATATGAGTAGTACAAGAGTAGATCTACCACGAGATCGTTGAGGCTAAACCCTAAGAGCTAGCCTATGATGGTATGATTGTAATTGTGATCGCCCTTCTAAGGACCAACCTCTCCGGTTAATATAGACACCATAGAGGGCTAGGGTTTACGTGGAGTCGGTTACAAGGAAGGAAACACAATATCCGGATCGCCAAGCTTGCCTTCCACGCAAAGGAGAGTCCCATCCGGACACGGGCCGAAGTCTTTAGTCTTGTATCATCACACTTCAATAGTCCGGATGATGTATATAGTCCGGCTGTCCGGATACCCCCCTAATCCAGGACTCCCTCACTCGGCGCCATGACAATCGCAACAACTCGAAGGACAACGGAGAGGGCCTCGCGGGCCCTATGGAGGTATGATACAGCGCCCGCTGCTCATTCAGGAAGCCAGGATCATCGGACACCTATGAGCACCTTCGAGAAACTGAGACGGCATGAAATGGTAAGGCCGCGCTTGGGAGCTCTGGTTTATTTCAAACATGTATTAACATACGAGTGTAATTTACTCGTCATCGGAAACAACAAGTAAAATACAGGCGTAATGAAACCGAGGGCCCGAGGTCTATAAGTAAAACCGGCGGGTTACGCGTGTAATTTGAGAGACCAGTGTATATTTTACGAGCACTGCTATATGGACGACATTACTAGACGATACATGCACGACGTGCGTATCATGCCATCCATGGGCAAGGATGAAACAGCAGCTAACGGCTGGATTAGCAATCGTACGAGTGTCGTTCAGCATTTTTATCGTTTGTGAAGTACTTCCGATATTTTACTAGTCGAAATCGACCAACCAAGCGCCTTCGCCCGAGACCATCTGCTTTAATTTACAAGCGTCAGTTTTACAAGCGGTTTTGGTTGGAAAACGGCGATCCAATCATGGCCTAATATCATGAGTTGGTCGGAAGATCATATGGTTTCACGTCTAACCTACCCGACATGTCGTATAGGCTATGAATGAAACATCGGACAATGAACTTCTTACGCACGGAAACAATAGAAGAGGATGATCTTCTTAACAAGCAAATCACTGGCATTAGATCGACATGCAAAACAATACGAAGCATTATTCTCAGGAGGCACGGTGAACAGCTCGTGATGCCGCATGCCACAACATTCCAAGCTTAACTTTGCAATCGAACACAAGGCCTGGCATTACATAGGCAATATTCAAAACAAACTCTTAACACATGAATATCTCAGCAGAGTAACTATTTACTTCTCAACTGAACACAGGAATAGGAAAAAACACTCGACATTGCTCACAGCAAGGGCATCCCACTCAAAAATATCAAATGCATGTCTTCTGGCTAACATCAATGAGAAAATTTTGACAAGGCTTTCCAATTCCAATATATTAAACTAACGTCTTCTTGCTAACATCAATGATTAAACTTTGACAAGCTTTTCCCATTCAAAATATGTAATGCCTATGATCGTGGAGTCCTGTCATAGCTTCTTGTACTTGTTTGGGCACTTTTTGCCCAGGGCACTCCACGTGTTGTTAAATTGCCAATGGTCTCTGCAGACTAGTCATGTCACCGGTGTCTAATAATACTCTGTAAATATTCTCGGTCATTCCTTCTATAATGTAGCACAAACAGTGACTGCTTCTTTCTGCAAAGTGGAACAACCAACTGGACCCAGTAACGCAGCAGTTTGCCTTGGACACATTGGCTCCTTTTGTGCAGTTCAACTAAAATCGAAGTCGGAATAAAACCGAGCTTTAATTTTGGTATCCCTGTAAGCAACAATAGGTATAAGGGAAACAATTACTGAGAAATAACAGTTGATGACTTGTCTTAATGGGAAACAAAGCAGGAGAGTGGCAATTCTCCATCAGTGTGATTCATTCATATTGACTGAGACATTATGTTAACAATGCCTTGTTTCAACATGTATAAAGAACGACAAAGCAGAAAAGTACCATTCCTAACACAATGTAACTGATTCATTTTAACAGAGACATTACCTTAACAATACCTTGGTTAAACATGTAGAAAGAACTACAAAGCAGGATAGTACCATTCCTAACAAGTGTTGCAGTTTTGAACTAAGATTCAATAGTTAATTAATTCTGAGAGTGGCATTGCTTAATTTTACCAGCGGCATTACATTAATGAAAAGCATAAACAGTTCCAGGGGAGAGTGGGCGCAACAACAATATGTGCTTCCATCTACTTATAAAGGGGGTGATGCAGAGTTTGTTGTAACAAAGCAACAAGCATCATGACTGGGTTGGTCCAATTTTTGTTCACTACTTAATGGGAAAAGACAGCAATACAACAGCTTCAATTCAACATTTATTTAAAACAGTACCAATACAAGTAGCACAACATCTCAAAGCACACTGCATAATCATGTGGATGAAGGCCTGTAGTGACGTTTCATGAGAACACTAGGATACAATATGAATCTGCCAACATGAATAGGAAATCCAATCTCGTTTTGTGCAGTTGCACTGAAATCAAGCAAAGTGTTTCGCGTAGCGAAGCAAAATGTCGCAATAGAAACAAGTTGAATAGATATCCCTGTTCAAACAGAGGCAAAAAAGGAATCAATTACTGGCTAGTAAAGGAGGATGAAACATGCAGCCACAAAAATGGTAATCCCGCCAATCCCTAACAAGTGTTGCAGTTTTGAAATAAGATTCAGCAGTTAATTCTGAGAGTGGCATCATTTACTGGCTTATAAAGGGGGTGATGCTGAATTTGTTGTAACAAAGCAACAAGCATCATGTCTGGGTTGGTCCCATTTTTGTTCACTACTTAATGGGAAAAGACAGCAATACAATAGCTTCAATTCAACATTTATTTAGAACAGTACCAAAACAAGTAGCACAACATCTCAAAGCACACTGCACATCATGTGGTTGAGACCAAGATTTGAAGCAACTCGCCACGAAGACTGGAAACAAATCTCGATCTCCTTTTGTGCAGTTCCAACAAAATTAAGCAAAGTCACCGGTGTGACATTCAAGTTGAACTGCACAAAACACTCTTAAAACATAAGTGTTTCGAGTAGCGAAGCAAAATGTCGCAATAGCAACAAGTTGAATCAATACCCCTGTTTTAACAGAGGCAAAAAAGGAAACAATTACTTGCAGATAAAGGAGGATGAAACAAATGGTGACAAAAAGAAGCATCTAACTTATCTTGGATGGAAAACAAAGTAGGATAGTAGCATTTCTAAAACGGTTGCATTGATTCATATTAATAGAGACATTCTCTTGAAACAACATTCGTTAAAAATGTAACTTACTTTTAACAGTGGCATTGCTTCAATTTTCCGGTGGCATTCTTAGATTAACAACAGCAAAATAGCTGTATGGGACATGCTAGCACCATGTGCATCCACACGTATAAATGGGTGATGCAGAGTATGTAGCCAAGCAGCATATCTGTGTTGGTCCCATATTTGTTCTCTTTGAACTTTTTTCCTATGTGAGGGCAGCAAATCTAGTCCTGCACAAACTACCCGACCCCCCCAGTTTCTTTCCCTTTTCAACAAAGAGATCGGTTCCTTACAGATGTGTGTACTGGGTTACCCCCTTTTTCCCTTTTAGACCAACAAAGTTGCTGGATATCCAGTCTATACTACTTTTCCTCCCTCCTTTCCTCATTGAACCACGTCCTAGATTCATGCTCCAACCCACCGCACCCTTCTTTCCTCTTTGAACCAAGACCTAGATTCGACTACAGATCGAAAAGGATCCACATGCAGCTAGAGCAACGACGGTTTCAAAGAAACTTATACCTTAGGGTCGTCGGGATGTGGCAAGGTGTGCGGCGGGAGGCTGGATATGCCCACACTACATACGGAACCAAGGAAGAAGGGGTCGGTGGCCCTCCCGCACAGGCGCTGGGTGAAAGAGAATAGCGCAGTCGGCAGTGGATTGCCTCCCTCGCCGAAGGCGATAGAGTGAACGCTGCACCTCCTCCCCTTCCCGATGCGACGGGATACGGAGGCCTCCTTCACCAGCTGTGAGGGGGAGAGAGAGACAAGAGGCCAACGCAGTCTTGTTTAGATCTGGTGAAGAGAGGGTGAGAGACTGTGAATATAGCAAACCCTAGCAAATGAACGCTGAGCCTCCAGCGTGTAACATATATGTAGTGCAGCGAGCGTGTGGAGAGTGCAAACCCTAGTGAACAAGCGCTGAGGCTCCCGCTTACATATATACTAATGTAGTACGGACTGAGCTCCGGTGCCTTCTCTGCATCTGCTTTAGGCTGTATGATAGGTGAGCCAGCCACATTGTGGGCCCACCTGTCATAAACCCAAAGGCAGGTGCACTAAGTCAATGAAGTTGCGTCCATATAGTACTCTCGTGTATACGACTAATATATAGTGGAGTGGTTTTCTTATTCTTTCCATAACAATCATTTTAAATTGTGTAAGTACTACGAAACGAAACTCTTTATTTAATGTACAGTGAAGAAAACTAGTACTACTTCCGATGAACTAACGATCCACGCCTACGCATCCTGGTCGCACTTCCTGTCCTTCACGTGTGGTACACTACCCTCCCTTAAGGGCATGCACAATGGTGCTATCTTAGAAATGACACGTAGGATAAATAATGAGGTGGAGGAGAGAGAACTCATAAGAAAAGGTGTGTCTTCTCTTATTTAAGCAAAGACAAGAGATGATCTCTTAACACAATATGTCTCACCACATTTTTAGGAATGACTAGTTATTGAAGATATGGCGAAAAGATGACCCATTGTAGACTCACTTTTTTGTCATATCTAAATTACATGCAAGACTTAAGATAAGACCACATTCTCAACCATTGTACATGCCCTAAGTGAACAACCACTCATGCGCCAAATTATCGAAAACGTGTGAGAGTGTGTACAAATAAAGAATTTTAATTTCAATTATCGGAAAGGTTTGAGAGTGTTACAAAGTTTGACTTCAGTCAAATCTAATATGCGGAGTAAATAAAAATGGAGGGCTACTACGTCCATCCGGGTTTTTAGTCCACACCATTTTTTAAATCAAAGTTAATAGCTGGACAAATAAAATTATAGGGGAGCTGGAGACAAAGTTGTGAGAAGGCTTAGAAATCAATACAAAACTTATGCTCTTAGTACCAACGTCGATCCTTCTTCGAGGAAACATTTGATTTCATAGCAAATTGTGTATAAAATTGCACCAACGTGAAAGACGACCGCGTCTCAAACGCAACCAAGGTGAACTGACGAAGGATATCATCTTTGTGCCTAACAAGGAAAGAGCACTGATGGAAGACAGCTTGTTTTTCATTGAAAATCGATCAGCTTCACCAGCCGACGCAACCATGAGCATCGATAGGTCATCATGGTGATGCATCATCCATTTGGCATCAAGTTTGGGTGAGGCACCTATGAAGTTCGACAAATCCTCATTGTGGTCTGTTTCTTCTCAGTAATCAAGCTCGAGGAAGGAAGAACCACGTGGCAGAGGACAGTGAGGCGGAACAACAATGGCCATCCAATTTTGTGCAGTTCCACTAAAATTGAGGAAGACATGCCCAGGTATGGAGACACGCATCGCTGTTTCAAAAAATATAAAAAAAGATTAGCAACGACATATCAATTGTCAATAAGAATTAATGAAAAGTACACCAACAAACAGAAGCATCATAATTATATCTTGATGGGAACTAAACCAGGATACCCAAGAAAAAAAGCATTTCTTCATTTAACCAGTGATAGTACTACCACCATATGGACAATGACCACACAACCACCATGTACTTTTTGTGGAAACAACATGTATACCTCCACCGAGGCATAAATCAGGACAACTTTTCGAGTGGCATTTCCTCTATAATAGTACTAGTAGGTGATGTTGGACCAGTCGACGAACCCTAGCTACTATGCATGGGGAGCTGGGGAGTAGTCGCATAGAAGAAAACCCGCACGCAGCAACCTGGGGAGCTAGACCAGTACAAGAAGTTATACCTCAGGTGGGCGAGATGTCGTTTAGGTGGGCGTGCGGGATCTGCTCACACGACGGTAGCGAACAAGGGCGCGGAGGATCTTCGTCCACGCCAGCGCCGGCTCAGAGAGGACGGTGCGCATCGGCTTCCTCCGTCGCCGACGGCGACAACGTCAACGCTGCACCTCCTCACCTCCCGCAGCGGACGGGATTCGGCTGGAGCTGTGACCACCGGTGAGGAGAGAGATAGAGTGGACACTGTCATCTTGTTTTGATATGGAGAGGGTGAGAGAGCGAGACGCGAGAAACTCTATCAAACAAGGGGCTATAATGGAGTAAAAAATCTCTCCATAGCAGGGTTTTAAATAGAATACGCGCGTTCCTGGAAAAAGAAACAAAAACTAGCGGAATTTTTTTAAGGGTCTGTCTAGGACACATCTAGATGTGACATAGTTATGTCACATCTAAGTTGATGTCCACTTTGTTTGTGGTCTAATTTTTTTGTCCTAGTTTTTTTTGTTTCTTGTTGCTACATTATATACTTGTGGGAGCTTAGATGTGATACCTTAAATAACATCTAGATGTGAATTAGACAAACTGATTTTCTAACGTACCAAGAAAGAAAACTCGATCAAAAACAATCCCTCGCTTCCAGGTCGCGAGAGTCGTCGCGTACACACACATAGACATAGCCATGCATATCCGTGTTTACGTAAAATTCCATTTCCATCTCTATCTCCAATCATATTTGTCCAACTGGCACATTATTTACGTTGTTAATTATATACGCAGCAATATTAACGTACAACATCTCTTGTTTGCGCACGTCCGAACCGCTACCACGGCCGGTCCTGACCAACCTGAACCCTCTTCATCACCCGCGTGTGCTTCCCGCTCAAAACGGTCAGTGCCGCATTCATGCCCGGCCAGAGTGGACACGAACTCTCATTGGCGCCGGCATTGAAGTGGCGCACCGGCCGAGAGAGCGTCGCCCGCGCCGCTTCCGGGTGCACGCGGCTGCTCCACGTTCAAAGGTCGCAATACCCGGCTACAACATGCATGTAAAAAGTTCTTGGGAGTCCGTGCTACAGCTAGCTATCCTCCCCCAACTCGTCAATCTCTTCCAGTAGTGCTAGTACTCCATGGCGCTATCCATCAACAAGCAGGCGGGAAAGTTATCGTATACTCGGTTTGCGGTGAATGGCATGCCGAGCGATCGTGTGGGGTCGAGCCGTGGTGGAGGGTGAGACACGAACACGATAGACATGATTTAAGCGTTGGTTTTGCTTGATGGCGCGATCCAACGAAACGAAACATTGGTTTCTCTCCGTTTCCATCTTTTCTCCGGAAAAACGGAAACTTTCCACTCCATTTTCATTCCTATTCCAAGATTGCCCCGTTACAACATTCCATCAAATACAAAGGAAAACTAACACGCATGCTGATGCATCTCAATGATTCACAGATCATAGCCAATATTTACTTCACAACTAAAGAAAAAAGTTGTGAGAGCGTGTACGAAAGAAAAACTACTGATGGGGTCACTACGACTTAAACCCTAAACCCTAAACATGATTTAATTCCCTGGCCAGGTAGAACCTGTCGAAGGAAAGACGGCTGGCACCCTCAGATCGTACGATGCTTTTGTGCAGTTCCACTAAAATCGACCTGAGCATCCCTGATGGCAAAGATATTGAAGAAGTGTGATTAGAATAATAGTACTGCCACTAGTTCATGAGACATAAACTCATCACAAGTAGAAGTCGGTAGAATTAGAGAAAGATCGACATGGAGATGGAGCTACGGTAGTGGAGCAAGCCGGCTCCAAAAGGAAGATGAACTACCTGGGACGTCGGGTTGTAGCTAGAAGGGCGGTTGGAACGCGGCATCGGCCCATACCGCGGTGACCCCCAACTAGGACGCACTGACTATGGGTTTTCTCCCTCGCCGATGTCAACCGCATCCACGCAGAACATTGTTCCCTTCCCCAGCTGCGGGATCAGGACCGTCATTCTATGCTTGTGAAGAGAGCAACCTTAGCAAACAGGCTTGTAGCTTAGGCTCCTGCTAGTGTATATATAGTGGTTTTCTTTTTCTCTCCATATCAACCATTTTATATTGTGTACGTGTCATTCAAGAGTGAAATGATGGTTGCTTCTTCCGACTAACTTACTTTGTGATTTGACTGCTCCTTAGTGGCCCCTACACGTACTCCCCCTATGTGTATGCAACAGTCACACGTACACATGGATGCCAAAATGCGCGCGACGGCCTAATGCATGCATGTCCGAGCACACGACGGAACACACACGGTCACGCTAAGTGCTCAACCTACACGTGCATGCACACACATACTTAGTCAGGGTGAGCTAGTGACCGTATAAACACCGGAAAATATATATTGAGCGCAATGAGCGTATTATGAAGTCCACTGACCATATTTTTACAAATATACAATGACAAACAGTGTATTTATCTCGTTTGAAATTAAGGCATATTAACCGTAGAGGAGGCAGTATGGACTAGCATTACTTTGGCCTTGTTTGGATACTCTAACTCAGTTAGAGGTTAGAGTTAGATTCTAACTCTGAACTAACCGTGAACTAACTCTAGCCAAAGAGGTGTTTAGATGACAGGGTTAGATGGAGCACGGATATGGCGAGGCGCCTTCACGGGCGTTGCGAGAGGGAGGGAGGAAGAGGACGAGAAGCTTCGAGGAAGTGGCGAGGGATTTGCTGCGGCGAGAGCGAGAGAAAAATGTGTTTTTTTAGTGCTCCAGAGAAGAACTAACCCAAATAAGCACCTCTTGGGTGGGTTAGATTTTTTGGATGGGTTAGATGCTTCTAACCCAAACTAACCCTCCTGTTTGGATACTTTTGGGTTAGTTGAGTACAAACTAACCCAAACTAACTCTAACCATGGATCCAAACAGGGCCTTTGCTGTGTCCCGTCAACTTGCCGAACGAGGAGAAGGTTGCAGGACGGGAGAAGCTTGCGCACGGTGGCTCGCAGGACAAGGAGAAAATTTTGACTAATGCAAACTCTCCCTCGCTCAGGCGATGGACGTGCAAAAGTTAATTCGGTGTCAGATTGCCAGAAGCATACACTATACTACTAGTGCTACTATTGTTCGACTTCCCGAATAGGCGAACAGCCAAGCGCAAAGTTTACTAGTACTAGTACTACTACTATAGTCTATAAAGGTACGTACTATACTAGTACTAGGAATCGGATGGAGGAGCGTCTGCACTCTTATTATAATTTTAAAACGTGATAAAGCAATCTTCAACACATTTGGTTCTCTTCGAGGGTTCTCGCATGTGATAATGGAAGTTGATTGCATGGAACACTCGCCACAATTCTCGCTTAATTTTGGCTCATATCCTGTTACAAATAGTAGCGCTCGGTAATATTTCCTCTTTTTTTTGTTATTCAGCATGTAAACAGGTCAGCAAACCTTGCGGTGCATCTTCGTGCGAACTGTGCTTGTTGCACTTTGAATGTGGCCGAGAGCTGGCTTGATGAAACACCTCGCTTCCTACTTCTTTTTTTGCGGGGTACCTCGCTTCCTAGTGACCAATGTCTTGGCTGATCGTCCTAAGAATGCTTATATATGAATAAAGCTCTCTCATTTACCCGCAAAAAAGATTAAGCCATATTAACCGGAAAGGAGGGAGTATGGACTAGCACTACCTTTTGGTGTGTCCCGTCAACTCGCAGAACAAGGAGAAGCTTGCAGGACAAGGTGAAGCTTTCTTACGCCTTTTGACTAATGCAACCTACCCTTGGTGGACATGCATCAGTCCATTCGGTGTCAGATTGTCAGAGGCATACACTGTAGTACCCAACATGCGGAGTACCATCATTGTTCGACTTCACGAAGAGGCGAAGAGCCAAGCGCAGTAGTACGAGTAGTACTACTACTAGAACCGCATGGTGGAGCGTCTGTACTCTTATTTTTTTATCTACGATAAAGTACATGTTTATTCCGGAGAACGGCGGAAAACGGCAGCCCAACATGTAATGAATGATATCGATCAACCAACCATGCTCGAATATATCTTGGCCTCCGTGCGAGCCCGTCTGTGTGTTCTCGCTCCTCGTCTCTCTCAAGGAATGGCTGGTTGGCTCTTTGCCGTCAATTGAGATCGGTTTGCTCACACTCCTGTCCCACATGTCAGTGATATGCCAAGAGGAGGTGCATTGACCGACTGGCCATACGCGTACTTGGTTTTGCACCTTCATACTACTCCTCCCTCCGTCACAGTTTACAGGGCGCGCTTCATTATGATGCATTTCTCTCAATGCATTTCCACCACTAGAGAGACTTTAGACGTGTTTGGTTTAATGCTTAATTAATTAGGGCATGGTAACCGCAATCAAGTCCACAATTTTCTCTCCATGTACTCTGTACTACTACGGAGTGGAGTAAGTGCATGCATGTGTGTACCCGGGGTGGAAGCACTGCATGCATGTGTGTACGCATTATTCCCTCTAGTAACATACGCCATGCTATAACTACCAATGCTATTTTTCAGGCCGATCGCTAGTCGCCTTGGTCCCATAGATTTTTTTCTTTTTTCTGAAGTGCGCTGTATAAACAGTGATGGATGCAGTAGTATGAGCGGATTCAAAGAAGAGCGTATTGATGGTTGCTTCTTCAGAGCAACTTACAGTGGGAAAGGTGGGGCTTATGATTTGATTACTCATTACTCACTATTAATGCAACGCAACGACCTGGCTAAGTCTCCCATGCGGTTGTGCACTACCCCCTCGGTTCTTAAATATACTCCGGAGTATTTGTCTTTCTAGAGATTTCAACGAGTGACTACTCAAATATTTGCATTTTTAGAGATTTCAAATGAACTGGCACATACGGATGTATATATACATATTTTAGAGTTCATTTTGCTCTGTATGTAGTCACTTGTTGAAATCTCTAGAAAGACGAATAGAATATTTAGGAACTGAGGGAGTACACATACGAAGCAAAATGAGTGAATCTACACTCTAAAATATGCCCATTTGAAATTTGTAAAAAGACAAATATTTAGGAACGAAGGATTATAATTTTGTGCATGGCACATGGACCCGGGTGATGAAGAGGCTTCTGGCAATGCTATCAAGCTTCCATCATTTGTTTACATAATTGACGTACTATACAAATAATTTTCCAGCGACATGAAATTGTACAATGCTGTGAGCTTTCAGCTTTTGTTTCGCGTGTCTTGCCATCGATGCTCTTTCGGAAACAATAAAAAACTAACTTCCTTGCTAATGCATGTCAATTATTAGCAGATCAGAGCTAATAATTACATCACAACTGAAGACAGAGTTGTGAGAAGGTGTTAAATTAAAATTGATCCATGCTTTCATTGGCAGCAACGTCCCCCCAGCTCTGTCTAAATCAACAAGGCATGTTGGGAAAAAAATGTAGCTGTCTGGAGCATGCAACATTCCGATCATTTTGTGCAGTTCCACTAAAATAGAGCTGAGCGTCCCTGTTCCCAAGATATTAAGTGTGATTACGATAATAGAGGACTGCTGATGAAACAATAAACACACAAATAGAAGCCGGTCACCTTTGCAGTCTCTCTTAAGACTAACTAGTTGGAGAAGATTAGGCTCGGAGTTGGATGAGGAGGATAGAGCAAAACCAATCTCCCTTTGTGCAGTCGCACTGAAATGTAGAGACGTTCCCCGTGTGACATTTTAGTACAACTGCACAAAACACTCTTAAGAAAAAAGTGATTTGTGTAGTTCACCAAAAGGTCGAATAGCAACGAGGTGAAATGGATAGCCCTGTTTGCAAAAAAGAGGTAGAAAGGAAACAATTACTGGCCAATAACAGTTGATGACACATGCGATGACAAAAAAGAAGCATATTCCTTGCCCTAAGGGAAGGTAACAACACGGTTGTATTTGTCTAAAACAGTGTGAGGACGAGAATGCAATATGGAAAGTACGCCGGAGGAGCTACGTTTTGAGCAAAGAACTATGGAAGATCCACATGCAGCGACGTGGGAAGACGGGCAGTGAAGCAAGGCCGGAGGGGATACCTGGAGGTCGTCGGGATGTAACTAGGTGAGCGGCGGCAGGCAGAATCTGTGAGCAGGTGGCGTAGACCCTGCCGCGCCGGAGCTTGGTTAGAGAGAACGGCGTGTACCGCAGATCGGGACGTGCTGCCACGGTGCCGTCAAATGGAGAAATGATGCACTTCCTCCCTTTCCCCCGGCGGACGGGATGCGGCCGGATCAGTGACCAACGGTGAGAGAGAGAGAGGCCACCGCACTCCCTTTCCCCCGGCGGACGGGATGCAGCCGGATTAGTGACCAACGATGTGAGAGAGAGAGAGACCACCGCAGCCTTGTGTGAGATACTCTAAAGAGCGACAAACCAGGCACGCAAGGCTCCATTGTATATAGTGAGCGGACTACCTTTTTCTCCATAAAAATCATTTTATATTCTGTGTACGTGCCATTGAGCGCTATAACTTTATTTAAAAATAACACGGCAATGCATCAAGTCGAACTTTGTTTCGTGCACGTGTGGTACATGACCTCCCTAGGTAAACAACCGCTACAGGCATTCAAATTAGCACATGGGCTGCCATTTCGTAAAGAAATGAGCTCCACCGTGTACCCGCGCGGGTGTGGCCGGGCACGAAGCGTGAGTACGTGCACGGTGCACCTATTCTCTTCTTGTATATGTACACCACCTACGTGGGGTTGTGTGAGAGAGATACAAACCTAGAGAGATATAGTGTGTGGGTTCTTGAGAGTTTTTTTTGGGGGGGGGGGGTCAATCAAAAAATGTAACATATGCAATGTGTGTGAAATAGAGTCCTGGATATAACATATATAGAGAGGGGGCGATCCACGAGAAGAGAGTGGAGGTATCATCGTCTCGAGGTGTCCATAGAATCGAAGAGAGGGATGATGTGTGTGTGTGCGCGCGCGATCGATAAAGAGTGCCATCGAATTTGTGTGTGCCCACGTCAAAGATATAGAGTGGCTGACCTACTGGAATGTGAGAGGGGACATGTGCAGTTTGTCTCTGTGGCATGGATACCTACCTGCAGCACTCGACTATCGGTGTGTGGTGGGGGAAGAGGGAGGCCCAATTAACTATAGAGGTACAATGGCTGGTATATGTGTGGAGGAGGAGAGAGGCCTACCTCATGTATTAAGGAGATCGATCTGCCTCATGTATTAAGGGAGATCGATCGGCATCCATGCATATGTGCAGGAGAGGAATAAGGTTGGGAGAGAGACAGAGCTAGAGTGTTGGAGGGGGTGGTAGTGGAGTTGCTTCTAACAAATGGTGGGATAGGCTTGCTAGACAAACGGAGGGCACGCCTGCAATATCAATAAGAGAGGAGATGGCTGCTTGTTGTCTGTGCACGTGCGTGTGAGAGACGGGTCAGGAGGCATGCACGAATTATGAGGGGGGACGATGTGGCTGTGGTAAGCAGACGTAACTACATAGGAAGATCAATCACCCTTTGTTAGAGAAAGGAGAGACATAAATTGTGAGGTACGTCGATCGATGGGGGGGTAGTTAAAGTTGATCTAGGTATATGTTGGGAGATCGATCGGTATACATGCATGTGTGTGTTAGAAGCAAATGAGGCACGGGGAGAAGGATAGAGAGAGAGAGGGATGCATGTAGGAGGTGGTACGAGAGGCATACTATATCAAGGGGGGAGGATTGTGCGAGTACAAGAACAATGAAAAGAGTGGTGGGAGTGAGGCATGGACGGTGAAAAGAGAAGAGGTGAAGCTTGTGTTTGTGCTAGGCACACCTGGCTAGAGAGGCATATCGATCGATGTGTGCCATAAAGAAGGAGCTGGGGGCCTACACACACCGTGGGTGAACGACCTAAAGTGAAAAGACGAATTTGCGCGATGGAGCTAGAGAATGCTAAGGGAGGGTGAGAGGGATGCGGGCGTGTGCATGCACAAGAGAAAGTTAGCGCTAGCTACAAAGATAAGAGGGTTGTGTGGGTGTAAAAGACGAATAGAGATCATATATACTTCATTATAAAAGGCGAATTCGGATATTTGAAGAATTTATCATAGTGTTTTAAACCGACGCATGTGTGAATATATATAACGGTGATACACATGGTGTGTTTATGAACATGTTATACTACATTTAATATATTTTTTCTCTACTCTTATAAAAAAAGGAGTTGTTGATGATGGTGTGCCTTCCATCCTGCATTATAGGTCATCCGATTTATATCTGGCGGATAGCAAGGAAACTATGATGGTTGAAGTTGGCAACAATCATGATTGTAGATTCTTATTGAAATAGAGAAATGAATTCAAATTTAGTTCGAATTGCAGCGGTAGTATAGACATTTGGAATGCACTAAAATGTTGGTATGAGTAGGTTACATGCATTATACAGCAAGCGAAAAAATTTAATCGGACATAACATGGATTCATACTCCCTCCTTCCATCTATATAGGACGTAATGAGATTTTTAAGACCGCCTTTGACTATTAACAAGATTAATAGTACATGACATGCACAATGTGAAAATTATATCATTGAAAGAACCTTTCATAGACGAATTTAACGGTGTGCTTTGTGTAAGTTGCATGTCATATATCATTGCTCTAATATTTGGTCAAAGTTAGCATCGAAAAACGTATTGGGCCCTATATAGATGGAAGGAGGGAGTAGCTTTGAATAGCATTTGTATAGTAAAATGGGGCAAGACTCTCTCTTTGTGTGGTGTGAATAGTTTTATTTTTTCGTTTTCTTTTTGGTTGAGGGAAGTGTGAATTGATTTGGTACGTACAAGTACAATATTACTACATGTTAGGCTTGTCCCTAAAATTCAACCCGCGTCTTGTTATATCCCGAAAATTCAGATATCGTGCTCCCAAAACTGGCGTCTTCACAACCCACGCCTTGCTATCCCAAAATTACAACACGTGCAAAAAATCCCTCCAGCCGCCAAATCCCGACACGCGAAATCCCCCTTCTAACCCTGAGCCGAAAGGGCCGCTAGTTCAAAACGGTGGGGGGTACTTTTGTAACACCCCCAACATTTTGGACAAGCGCGTCCCTAACTCATGCTTCACCCCCTCCCATCGCCCCCTTTTCGCCATTTGAAATCCCAGGACGCCATAACCTCTCCGCTCCAGCCGCAAAACCCCACCCTCCTCCGTTCGCCATGTCACCGCTGCCCAGCCGGAGCCTCTTCCTCAAAGACGTCATCCACCGCAACAACTCGACGTCCCTCGTCCACCTCCCCGGATGAGGATTCATCGTCCATCTCGCCGTCCCGCCAGTTCAACCGCCCCGTCCTCCACCTCCAAGGAGCTGCTCCGACGATCGCCTCGTCTATCGCGGCTGCTCCATCCCCACAGCGCCGCCTTAACCTGCTCCACCAGAACCGCAGCATCCTCACCGACTCCTCGGACGAAGCCGAGGCCTACTCGGAGCAACCAAAGAGGTTGTACACTCATCGCATCGCACCTTCTCCTTAACTCGACCTCCTGGCGCCGACGGTGCTCCATCCCGCACCCCCATGGAGCGGCTACCTTGAAGCCGGCTCCGCGGGCGACATCTCCACGGCGGCTCTCCCCCAGTGCGAGGCCCCTTCGGCGGCGACATCCATATTAGCCGGATCTGCTACTGCTGCTCCGGCTCTCGCTCGCTCGCTCACGCTGCTGCTGCTACTCTGGCTCTCGCTCGATCGCTCGATCGTCCAGCTGCTGCTACTACTCTTCCCCTCGCTCGTGCTGCTGCTCTGCTCCAATTAAGCCACACTTCAGTCGACCGAATCGACTTTTGGGTCAGTCGATTTTCAGGGGTTGGGGGGGCTCGCCGGAGTTAAGGAAGAACCACCCGCAGCGGGGACGGGGGCTCGCCGGAGAGGTACCCCACTATCTATTTTAGGGTTCAGGGTGTGGGCGGGGGGCCTAGAGGGCTGGCCGAGGCGGTGGTGGCGAGTTGTTTCGGGGAGGTGAGGCGGCGCTGGGGCCGGTGGTTCGGCCGATGGTGGCTGGCGACTCAGGGGGGTGCAGGTTGAAGATGAACTGTAGGCCCTCCCTAAACTACATGTCAAGTGCCTCTCTACTACCATTGCATTCAGTTTCGACAATAGCATTCAAATTCCACAGTAAATTCCAGTTTCGACAGTTAAGTTCAGAGTCAACAGTTTTTACCTCATCTGTTGTAGTCAGGTGGTTTTTGGTGATGTTAATTTTACATCCATTTTACATCATCTATTGGAGATGCAATTAGAATCCCACTTGAGATTGACGATGTCTGTCTTGTGCTGCTTCAGCCTTGACGTCTTACGGCTCACCGGAACTGCTCCAACGACAGAACGATCCATCACAACATAGCAGTGCCCTGGACGCCGTCTACAGATTCCACAGATCTTCCTCCACAGCTCCGACAGCCACCTCTGCCTCAGCTGCTTCAGCGACCAACCCAATGATGCTGAGGTCGACACGGCTACAGCAAAGAGGTTGTACACTTGTTGCATCACTTATTACTATACATTCACGTCGATCCATTAGGGCTATTTTGGTTCAACGGAAAAACGTCGATCCACTAGTTGTTACCATCACTCTAAATTTCTGCATGCTCTCCTTACATAATCTCACCATATTTTTTTCGTATGCATGTCAGATATTGTACACAGTCATGCTGAACATGTCCAGAAAAAGAGAAGAGTTTTGCGCGACAATACATTGTCATGCAGACATCGCTCCATGGTGGGTTCAATGGCAAACCCTCCCCACCCCTCTCCAGATTGTAATCCAGAGGAAGATATCTATTCTGAGGCAGATTCAGACGCCGCTGACCACTCCTATTTACCACCCAAGGTGTTTGCTCTACCTTGGCATGATGATGTTAGACATATCATGCATATGTTGCCTTGAAGTGCCTACTTTTGACATCATATATGTCATCTGCTTAGTTTAGACATGTTCTGTAATGCCACCTGTTTAGTTTCTATATCATATATGGGAATTATGCATCCTCATGTCTTTTAGCCAGCCATAATATATGTGAAATGTGCAATGCCATCCTGTTTAACCAGGCATCATATATTCTTGAATGATATCTTGCCCATCCTTTTCTTCATTACATTTCCATTTGTCGACAATGTTTGTACATTAAACCACTCTTCCTGTGAATCAGCCATTTGGGTAGGAGATGGAAAAATCTGGAGTGAAAACAAGGCCTTCAGAGCAGACAGTGCTACCTATCAAAGCAGATCTCTTGTTGGGTCCCGATAGTTCCTCAGAGATGGATTCAGAGATAGATGACCAGTCCTATTCCCCCACTGAGGTGTATGCTCTAACTTGGCACGGTTATACTGCTCATATCATGCATACGGTGTCTTGCATTGCATAGTTAGACATCATATACACAATATTCAACACCATGTTCTTAGTTCAGACATCATATCGAATGCCCTCTGTTTAGCATATAAATCACATATGTGAATTAAATGATGCGATCCTGATTACTTACATAACATGTAGGTGAATTATGTCATGCGATCCTGTTTAGTTATTCATCATATCTTTGAATTATGTTATGCTATGATATCCAGTTTAGATAGACATCATATATGTGAAATTATGTCATGCTATCCGTTTTAGTTAAACAATATACATGTCAACTATTTCATGCCCTCTTTTTTCCACACTATCTATTGCATCTGTCTCTCATACAATGTCTGTACATTCAACTATGTTTCATGTTTATCAGCCATTTGAATTGGAGCGGGTGATGCCATTATCTAGCGGAATAAAAACACGGTCTTCAAATAAACAGTGCTACCTCTTGGTGGAGATAGCACCCCGGTTGTACATGCACAAGAACCAGCCCTACCACACATAACCCAAATTCTCGCAGATTGTACCCCTACTACGATGGACAGAGAACCAGCTTCACCCAATCTAACCCCAACCCCAGCCGATAGTAACCCAGTTCCTGTTGACACAGCACCATCTCCACCACAGAGCTCCCAAACAAGAGCAGTTAGTAAGGCAGTTCCAGTGCCCAAAGGGCCAGTACTATCACAGTGAACCCCAACTCCACCAATTAGTACGCCTATTCCTGTGGAGGAAGCACAACCAGCTAGTCGTAGTTTAGCATCTATCGCATTTGATGTTGTTAAATCGTATGTGCGTATCTTCCCATCTTGGAAATATTATACTAAAGATGAAGGAAAATGCCAGTTGCACGTGTTTGTCCAGGAGTTATGTGTAAGTAATGTTATTCATGGCAATTACTTTGCTTCGTCCCATACATCCTACCTCCATGATGGTTATAATATAGCAAATTTTCCCATTTTTCACTATAGAGAAGGACCGATTTGGAAACTTAGGATGAGGTAACCTGTGCTAATACCTCTGCTATCTTCAAGAATGCTTGGTGGCAGTATCGGAATTACCTGAAGAAAACGTACTTCACCGGCAAAGAAACTCATCAAATTCCCTTACGTTCTCCTGAGACACATTTACTGGACGATGACTGGGAACGCCTTGTTCTGTACTGGTCCCGAACCAAGAATGTGGTAAGGTCTATGAGCTCATTTTCTATTTTTAAGTATTATATTCTTGCATCTTACTATACTCTGTTCATGTAGAACAAGTGCCTAAACCTGAAGAACAACTGTTCTAATTTAAGATTCCATTGCTATCATAGTTCAAAAAAGCGCTAGGCGTTAATTGTGCGTTTTGCCACCGCCTTGTGCTTTACTGACCAAAGCGCATGCTTATGCACAGTTATGCACAGATTATGCATAGTTTTGCGCAATGCGTTTTGCCAACGCCTAGAGCCTAGGCGCGCTTAAGCACTCGCTTAGGCACGCCTTTTTTAACTATGATTGCTTTGCTCTTGTATCACTGTATTTACTCATACATACTTATTTTTAAATTGAAGGATCCAACCGAAACTCCAATGGCACAGCAGGTATGTTCACGCATGCTTCTTTAACAGGTTTGCTCTTATCAATAGCTCTGTTGATTTCAATTTCAATTGTGTATACAGTTGACTTTCATATCATGCCCATTACTAGCATCACAACAGAGCCAATAGTGTTGTTGTACATGTAGACCCGTGGTACCCATCTGAAATCTTGTTGTGCCATGTAGTTTCCCACGCTTTGTATTCTGTCACTGCTGCTTTGTCTTGAACTGATATGATTTGAATCGTGTCTCTATTTTGATTTGGCAAGACAATGCAGTGACCATAGGACATAGATATATGTTTGTTTGATGCTTTTATTATGTACTAGTACTTGGCAATAGAAGACTTGGTAGTTCAATCCTGTCCACCTTACTAATGAACTGGTTCACCGAAATGAGTTTCATATACCAGTACATGCTAAACTTGTTATGTGTCTGCTTGTTTCTTCTTTTAGAATGCTGATAGAATATTGGGGAAGAGTGCCTTATTAAGCAATGGTAAAGGAAGTAATGCAGATAAGGTTCAGGATAGTGACACATCCTTGTTGGTCTCCAACAAAGCTGATAAAACAGCTGAGGAATACTATCTTGAAGACAGCAAGACAACCCCAAAGTCCTGTCTTGGTTTAGTGTTCGAGTTACTGGCCACTACCGCTTGCACAAGCTATTCAAACACACTATCTAAATCAGTTCGGTTTCTAGAGTCTCAACTACAAGCTGAAAGACATCGATCAGCTGTGCTGCGAAAAGAAGCGGAAGGACTGCGAAAGTCCTTGGGGCATTCAGATGCATACTTTCTGGTGCAACAACAAGCGTTGGAGGATTTTAGCGCCAAACATGACAAAGTTAATCAGCTTGCTAAGCTTATTGCCAGCATGGTGGATACCCATGATAACGTTTCTTGAGCTCTTCTGAAGTTGTTTCAGTTATGCTCTTGTTTTGCTACCGCATTTATTTGCACTGGTGGCCAATTTTGACGGCCAGTGTATGTAATATGTTGCTTTATTCCCTATATTTGCACTGGTGGCGAACTTTGATGCCCATTGGAAGTAATATGTGTAATAGCGGTAATAGGCTAGCGTTAATTGCTTGCTTATTTATTTCCTTATTGTCTTGTTTAGTTGTTTGCTTGTAGTCACTGCAGTTCTTTTTCTGTGTTTTTCTAGTGGCCACAATAGCCTATTTTTGGTAACTAGGCCAAAATAATCATGGCAACACACGGACTGTTGTAACCATGGGCCTCCTGCAGGCCGTATGATCTATGGGCCTTCGTCCGGCCATAGGATCCATTGGCCTTCTATACGGGCAGTAGGATCCATCGGCCTTCTATACGAGCCTTAGGGTCCATGGGCCTTCTACGGGCCGTTCGATCCATGGGCCTTCTACGGGCCATACTATCCATGGGCCTCATATGAGCCATAGGATCCATGGGCCTTCTACGAGGCGTATCATCATTTCGCCAGTCATGGGCCGTACTATTCATGGACCATAACGGGCCGTTAATAGGCCGTATTTGATAACGCTATGAAAACAGCCCAACGGGGTTTTTTCCATGAAAACCGCCCAACGTATTAACGGTCCGCAAACGGGCCGACTGTAACGACGGGCTGAATTTGGCCCACAAGCAGAAAATGACAGTAACGGGTCGTATGTAACCGAATGCTGCAAATGAGCCCAAGAATCAATGGGCCCTGAGAAGGCCGAAAGATAACTTGGGTTGGAAATGGCCCAATGGAATAATGGGCCGTTAATGGGTATAAAGTGATACACTGTTCATTACGGGCCAGTTTCACCACGGGCCGTTAATGGGCCAAGACTTACAAAGGTCCTCATATGGGCCGAAAGAAATCATGGGCCACACATGGGCCGGAAGTTAAAATGGGTTGAATCATATTGGACAGCCCAAATGATGCTACTGGGCCTAATTTGGATAGGGCGTAATGGGCCCTGGGTTAGCGGGCTGTAAATGGGCTATATGCGAATAGGCCGTTAACAGGCTTTCCGTGGGCCGGGCCACCACCTTTTGACCAAGTCAAATGGGCTGGCCTTTTCACAGGAATGGGCCTCTGTTGGTCCGTGCCACGTGTCGCTGTATCATAGGCAACTTCGGTCCAATGAGCGGATGACATCTGTCGCAACGGTGAGCCAACACGTATTTCCTCCAGCCAATGATGATTTTACACATGGAAAATCCCCATTGGTCGGGGCTGTTAATGGGTTATCGGATCCCAAACCCGACCCGATAGCTTAACGGCGTTCCATTACGGTGGATGCCACGTGTTGATCACCCTTGACGAAAGCACTTCTGTGATGCGCGATTTATCGTCATGGAAGTGGACACTTCCATGATGATAATTTTGGTAATGTCATGGAACACTTCTACGACAGCACTAGTATGACTATCTCGATTCTGTCATAAATTTGTCATGGATGTACATGCATGACAAAAAACACGACCTACTATGACAAACATGTATCATCATGGAAGTGTATTTTTTTGTCGTGCTTCTCTCTCTTGGAGGTGATTCTTCTCTTCTACTTCTCCTTTTAGGTGAGTCTTCTCTTCTTTTGTAGGGAACCGTACACTCATTTCAGTAGTGTCCGGGTCTTCCACAATTGTAGCAGTTACGCTCACGACTAGAAGATCTTTTGTCATTGTAGGACCTTGACTTGGAACTTCTTTCGTTGCTTCTACTCTTGTAGAACTTGTTGAAATTCTTCACCATTAGGCTCATTTCCTCATTGAAGGCTTGTTTCTCACTTGATGATGTAGGAGCATCACATGAGGCTTTGTAAGCACCATTAGACTTGTTGTGAAGCTCTTCTTTACCCTTGAGTAACATCTCATGAGCAACAATTCTTCCAATGACTTCCGTTGGCTTGAGATCTTTATATTTTGGCATCATTTGGATCAATGTGCACACGGTATCATATTTCCCATCCAAGGTTCTTAGGATCTTCTTGATGATGAATCTGTCGGTCATCTCTTCACTTCCTAAGCCGGCAATCTCATTTGTGATGAGAGCAAGCCTAGAGTTCATTTTAGTGACACCTTCACCATCCTTCATTTGAACATGTCAAGCTGACTTTGAAGCACATCCAATTTGGATTCCTTGACGGAGTCAGTACCTTCGTGCATATCAATCATAGTATCCCAAATTTCCTTTGCATTCTCAAGATGGCTGATTTTGTTGAATTCTTCGGGGAATAATCCGTTGAAGAGGATATCACAAGCTTGAGCATTTTATTGCAGCATCTTCAATTCTTCCACGGTAGCTTCACGATTCGGTTCTCTCCCATCAAAGAATTCACCTTGCAAGCCAATGCACACAATTGCCCAAACGGCGGGGTTATGTCCAAGAATATGCATTTTCATCTTATGCTTCCAACTAGCAAATTTAGTACCATCAAAGTAAGGACCTCTACGATGGTAATTTCCCTCACTAGACGCCATACTCTCCTAGGTTGTGAAACCAAGGCTATGATCACCAAAGCTATGGAAATCAAGGGAAATGGAGACCAAAGCTCTGATACCACTTGTAGGATCGGAGGTATATCTAGAGGGGGGGTGATTAGACTACTTGACCAAATAAAAATCTAGCCTTTTCCCAATTTTATGTCTTGGCAAATTTTAGCAACTTAGCACAAGTCAAGCAATCAACCTACACATGCAAGTCTAAGAGTATAGCAGCGGAATGTAAAAACATTGCATAAGAAGGTAAAGGGAGGAGTTTAGAGGGAGCAAACGCAATGTAGACACGGGGATTTTTGGTGTGGTTCCGATAGGTGGTGCTATCGTACAGCCATGTTGATGGAGACTTCAACCCACGAAGGGTAATGACTGCGCGAGTCCATGGAGGGCTCCACCCACGAAGGGTCCACTAAGAAGCAACCTTGTCTATCCCACCATGGCCATCGCCCACAAAGGAGTTGCCTCACTAGGGTAGATCTTCACGAAGTAGGTGATCTCCTTGCCCGTACAAACTCCTTGGTTCAACTCCACAATCTTGACGGAGGCTCCCAAGTGACACCTAACCAATCTAGGAGACACCAATCTCCAAAAGGTACTAGATGGTGTGTTGATAATGAACTACTTGCTCTTGTGCTTCAAATGATAGTCTCCACAACACTCAACTCTCTCTCATAGATTTGGATTTGGTGGAAAGATGATTTGAGTGGAAAGCAACTTGGGAAGGCTAGAGATCACGGTTCTTGTGGTTGGATTGGAATATCTTGGTCTCAACACATGAGTAGTTGGTTCTCTCTCAGAAAATGTATGTAGGAAGTGTAGGCACATTCTGATGGCTTTTTTCACGAATGAAGAGTGGGTGGAGGGGTATATATAGCCTCCACCAAAATATAACCGTTACACACAATTTACCAAACTCGGTGGGACCGAATCATAAATCTCGGTCGGACCGATTTAGTTCAAAATGTGAACATTAGGCATTTCGGTGGGACCGACATGATCAACTCGGTGGGACCAATTTTGTTAGGGTTAGGGCATAACGTAATCTCGGTGAGACCGATCACATGAACTCGGTGGTATTGATTTCTATAATGCGCTAACAGAGAGTTGGTCAGGCAAACTCGGTGGGACCGATTCACTCATCTCTGTGAGACCGAAACATTACGAAAAGGAAACAGAGAGTTTGCATGGCGAACTTGATGGGACTGATCGCTCACTTCAGTTAGACAGAAACATTATGAAGGGAAACAGAGAGTTTGCAATCCCATCTTGGTGAGACCGAGATCCCTATCGGTGAGACCGAACTGATTAGGGTTTGTGGCTATGGCTATGTCAAGTGAACTCGGTGGCGCCGGATAGATCAAATCAGTGGGGCCAAGTTTGACTTTTGGTTTGGGACATATGTGGATATGAGAAAGTGGTTGAGGGCTTTTGGAGCATATCACTAAGCATTTTGAGCAAGCAAGCCATTAAGCAACACCTCATCCCCTTTTAATAGTATTGGCTTTTCCTATGGACTCAATGTGATCTTGGATCACTAAAATGAAAATGCAGAGTGTTGAGCTTGAGCTAACATGTAGCATTAGCATTTTGAGGGGTCCACATTCCTAGTCCATGCCATGCCAATCATTCAACTTTCTGAAATGATCATCTTGAAAGAGTATTGGTTCAATGAGCTATATGTTGTTAAGAATTACCAAGACCACCCAGGGATAGTTGCACTTTCAATCTCCCCCTTTTTGGTAATTGATGACAACATATAGATCAAAGCTTCAACAAATGATAATAAGAAAGTAATACATCATCGCTTTGAGAAGTATGTGATAAGCAAGAGCTCCTCCTAAATTTGTTCATTATTTAAGATTTGCTTTTGAATGCAAATGCACAATCGATTAGGATCATGGGTCACTCTTCCATGTCATATACATCTTGGTGGAGCGCTCAAAATGATAGAATATGAAATATGCACTCATCACCAAGGCAAAGTGAATGATCATATGAGAGATAAATAATGGCATCATTCAAGCATGAGCATTAAAAGTATGATATGATCAAACACATGATCATGCAAGTATCTCACACAAATATACAAAGAGTATCAAGCAAGCACACAAATAAGTTTCAACCAAAAGATAAAGAAGGCAAAAGAAGCAAAGCTCTCTCTCTCTCGAAGCCTATGATCTATACACTTTCTCCCCCTTTGGCAACAAGTTACCAAAAAGCTTGAAAATGCATAGTGCTATGCGTCTCTCTAGGCTTGATCTTCGGGAGGAGGTGTTGAGAGGACTCCAAGAACAAATGCATCTGTTGAAGTTGTTGGAGCTGGTGGAGTGGCAACTGGAGGTGGCACTGATGTTGTGGCTACAGGTGCTTATGTAGTTTCTCTAGTGTCAGCCATGGGCACTGCAGCAGATCTCTGCCATCTTGGCACTCTCTGAAATTCATCTGCGGTAGCCTGCCCTTTCCTCTCCTCAGCTTCTTCCTGGAGCTGCTCAACTGTTGTCTGCATTTCTGTCACCTTCAAGTCTAGATCATAGAATTTAGTTTCAATGATCCTTTCCAAGCTCTCTTGATTCCGAGTCAGGGTGGCCAGTCCTTTCTCTCTTGATTCAAGTCTACATCTATAACCTTTGGAAATTAGCATCAGAGACAGTAGATAGATAGATGAATCTTGTCTGGAAAACTGCTGAAGCGGAAGGCGAATATTGAGCCTTCATTGATGTTGAAGCTCCTTGCAACTTTAGGCCAGTGCCTGTGGATGATTGACCGTCCATCGTTCGTCCTCTTCAGGAAGATTTCAATATTATACCGTGGGTGTTGTATGAATACCTTCCTCACCTCCCAACCATACAGGTGGTTCGAGAGGTAATCATCAGTGAACTGCTTTGGAAAGGCCTGAAAACAAAGATATGCAGATATGTCTTCTCTAAATTCAGAAATGGCGCAAAGGAATAAAAAAGACAAGGTATAATAGTTAGTACCATCATGTGGTGCACTCATGTTTTCTTCATTTTGTAGACAAAGATATTGTTGTTCCTTGTCGCTAGTTTCTTGATCCTAACTATATTTCTTAGTTTCTAGACTTGGCCGATATTCATGGGCAACTCATTTCCCCATATATAAAATGGGTCGAACAATGGGTCAAAACCTTCGACAGTAGGACCTACATGTGCAAGACCAAATTGTTAAAAACCTCAATATTAGAATGGTTCCTGCAATTGCACAATAATGTGCTATTAGACAAGGACCATGCATGTGCACACCTTGATGGTAACCTCAGTGCTTCCGATTGTTTCCTTGCCACACATATAAGGTAGATATTGATCAGGTTATGTTAGGGTTGGCATACTATCAGTAAAATATGTTGATGAAAAACAAACACATTGCAGATTCAGCAGATTAATTCGAGCCAGATGGAAAAACCATTTATCGAAACCAAACATGATTAAGAACTAGGAAATGCTGCAATTGTATATGTTTCTCATATATTCAGTATAGCCAAATTCTATTTATTCCTCACATGCATAACAATACAAAATTGTACCCACAAAAATTGAACATCGCCTTGCAGACTTGAACCAAACAGTTAACTAAACACCACAACAAATGAACCAAACATTAACTGATCACCACATTGCACAATATATAACATACTAGAAGATCAGACTGTTAAGCAAACCAAGCATGCTTGACAACTTGGAAATATAGCAATTGTATTTGTTTCTCATGTATTTTGTACAGCCAAATTCAATTTATTTCTCACATGGAAGACAATACAAAATTGCACCTAGAAGAACTGAACATCACATTGCAGAATTGCACCAAACAGTTAACGGAAGAAGACAACAAATTAACCAAATAGTTAATAAGTGAGCACCACATTGTACTCCATATAGAACATATATACTAGAGGAACATATTGCATGGTAAAAGTAGATAGGACAATTCACTACAATTTGCTAAGGAAAGGCAGGAGCAGCACATGCAATGGGTAAACCGAGCATGCTTAACCGGCATAGCTAGCTAACTGAACATAGGTCCTTATAGTGAGCTAATAAGACAAGCTACTCCTCATCCTCGGAGATATCGATGATGATTGGCTCCTTTTTGCTCTCAAATTTTTAAAGTGTCAACATAGAACAACAGGAGTATCGTTTTCAATTTTGTAATTTTTGGGGGTTCGTTAGGACATTTTTATAAATTACCTGAGTTTTCTAGGCATTTTATGTGCATAATTCAAATCTGAACTACAGGCACATGCTCCAGTGTAGAAAAATGTGTTGAAAAATCAAATGTGTGTCCTTTGGTGCATGCTTAGGTCCCATGCAAGAAATAGGAATGAATTTGAACACCTCAGCACCGTCGCTCGGCCGCAAACATTAAGATACATGGTTTTTAAATTCTAGTAAATCCAAAACACGTTTGAAATTCATGAATTTTGGCATGCTATCATGGAATGGAAGGAAGATGATGTGGTAAAAATAAATCCTATTTGGGTCAGATTTGGGTATAAGCTTCTCACAAACCAAAGTTTCTCACAAGAAGCCTCATGGTTCTAGTAGGGAACGCGTCACCTTTGTGGACGAAACTATATTCGTTGCCTCTTCTTGCTTTCAATTTTTATCTGGTGCCAACATAGAACAATAGGAGTGTCGTTTTAAATTTTGTACTTTTCCGGGGTTTGTTAGGACATTTTTATACATTAACTAAGTTTTCCTTGCATTTATGTGCATAATTCAAATTTGAACTACATGCACATGCTCCAGTGCAGAAAAATGGGTTGGAAAATCAACTGTGTGTCATCGGGTGCATGCTTAGGTCCCACGCAAGAAACGGGAATGAATTTCAAACACCTCAGCATTGTCACCCGGCCACAAACATTGAGATACATGGTTTTAAATTCTAGTAAATCCAAAACTTGTCTGAAATTCATGAAACTTGGGATGCTATCATGGAATGGCATCAACATGTTGTGGTAGAAAAATTGTCCCATTTGGCGAAGATTTGGGAATAAGCTTCTAAAAAACCAGACCTTCTCACACGAAGCCTCATGGTTCTTATAGGGAACGTATGACCTTTGTGGACGAAGCGATATTGGTTGCCTCTTTTTGCTTTAAAATTTCTGCCTAGTGGCAACATAGACCAACAGGAGTGTCGTGTTAAATTTTGAAATTTTTCTAGGTTCATTAGGACATTTTTATACATTAACCGAGTTTTGTAGGTAGTTTATGTGCATAATTCATATCTGAAATACATGCACTTGCTCCAGTGCAGAAAATGGGTTGAAAAATCAAATGTGTGTCCTTGGGTCCATGCTCAGGACCTGATATGTCTCCAACGTATCTATAATTTTTGATTGTTCCATGCTGTTATATTATCATTCTTGGATGTTTTACAATCATTTTATAGCAACTTTATAACATTTTTTGGGACTAACCTATTGACATAGTTACCAGTGCCAGTTGCTGTCTTTTGCTTGTTTTTTACATCACAGAAAATCGATATCAACCGGAGTCCAAATGCAGCGAAACTTTTTGGAGATTTTTTTGGACCAGAGGACATGCAGTGGGCCAGAGAAGCACCTGGGAGTGCCCCGAGGGGGGCACAACCCGCCAGGGTGCGCTTGGGGGCCCAGGCGTGCCTAGGTAGGTTGTGCCCACCTCTTTTCTCTATAAATTTTCAAATATTTCAAAAAACCTCGGGGAGTCAACGAAATTTTGTTCCAGGTGCCGCCAGTTCCAGAACCGCGAGATCCAATCTAGAGCCCTTCTCCGGCACTCCGCCGGAGGGGGGAATCATCGCCGGTGGCCATCTGCATCATCCCGGTGGCCATCATGATGAGGAGGGAGTAGTCCTCCCTCGGGGCTGAGGGTATGTACCAGTAGCTATGTGTTGTATCTCTCTCTTGTGTTCTTGAGATGGAACGATCTTGATGTAATGCGGGCTTTGTTGACATAGATGAATCATATGGAGTTTTCCCCCTCTCTATCTTCTTGATGAACTGAGTTTTCCTTTTGAAGTTTTCTTATCGGACTGAGTCTTTAAGGATTTGAGAGCACTTAATATGTGTTTTGCATGAGGATATCTGTAGTGACATTGGGATATCTAATTGAGTTACTTGATGTATATTATTGTGATCAACTTGCAGCTTCTAGTAGTTCTATGGATTCCACTGATGATTCTCTTAGCCAAGTTACACTTGAGCAAGAAAATAGCTTATGGAAGGGAAATATATAGAAAGGTGTTTACAAGAGCCTTGCCGAAAGTAAGAAAATTGAGGAAATTGTACGCAAGCAAGGAAGGCACCGGAAGAATCAAGGTGTTGGTTTTGAACGCAAGTTCAATGCCAATGGAGTTGAGTGGGAAGAAGATCAATACCCCAAGACGAAGTTTGTTCCTCAACAATAGAAGTATGATCCCACTTCTTTCAAGGGAACACAAGCGCAAGATGATCTTCCACCACAAGACCACAAGATAAAGGCAAGGACAAGCTTCAAGAGGAGATTGATGCATTTGAAGAAGCTCCTATGGCCTTGGTCAAGTGGGTTCCCAAGACTACATCGAGTTCTACTTCATCAAGTATGACTACAAATCCAAGGATCCCCAACAAGTTGATGTGGGTCCCAAAGAAGAAGAACTAGAGAGTTCTTGAGGGTGACTCCGCCGACATACTTCACTGATATTCATTTTGGCGAGGACAAGTGCAATCAACTTTCATATCTTGCACTACATCATGGAGTCACAAACCCTCTTGTTGGTAAGACAAGGGACAAGGTAACATAATGCTTTCATGGACAACACCATGTGTATATTTCACTCCATGTCTATGGATATTCTTGCATGTTCCTTGTGGGACTAACCCATGTAGGTATTCAAAGTGCAACTCACTCCAATGGATTGCTCCAAATGATCTACATGAACATTGAGCATCTACATCTTCAACACCTACATGAAGTCATCATTGACCAAATCCAAGGTTACTTCATCCCTCATAGGGGGGATATCACATCTAGGGGGAGCTTTACTCTAAGAATTGAGCTAAAGCAACTCTAATGGTGTGAACACAACAATGCTTTATGTAAAAGTGGTAACCCCACTTGTGCTTAAACGATGAGTATGACCTATGATCAAATGTTCTCATTTGACTCCTAAGTCAATATAATCATATATAGACCTAGTCATCGCCAGTTGCTTTATAGATGCTAGAATATTTGTGCATGCTTTGCCACATATTTCATTTGCTATCTTATTGTGTGAGCATGTTGATTGCATGTTTTATCATTCGAGGACATCCATTTGTTGCTTTGATTGTTTGTTTTTTCTTCCGGCCAAATGGATGGACAAGAATGCCTAAGTACTCCCTCTAGCTATCTATGCTTTTCTTGTCTCAAACTCTATTCATGCTATGTCACAAAGTTTGATCTAGTCGAATTCGGACCCTCCGGGTGAGGAGCACTCGGAGCCACCGATCCCTCAAGGGCTTAAACTCCAAAACTTCTTTTTTGCATTTCGGTCTAACCGATCCATCCCATTCAGTCACACTGAGTTCATTAAGTTGATCTAAGTTTTAATCTCGGTGCAACCGATTTGAACTTTTCGGCCACACCGAGTTGCAGCAAACGCTTGCGATTCTACATCTCGGTGCCACTGAGTCGTTCCACTCGGTCACACCGGCAGAGTCTGGATATATATACCCATGGGCTGAAAATTTGGAAATTCCTCCAAATGCTTCGGCCGCGCCTGTCCAGCTCTACCGACTCGAGGTCTCCCGATTGTATCCTTGTCGCCAGCGTCCTCCTGCCGCTGGTCTCCGCCACCGTCAACGAGATTCTCATCCGTTGTTGTCGCCATATAGAGCTCATCGCCAAGTTAGGGTATGAACTCGACCCCTTGTGCAATCTTTAACTCCAATTCTTGCACTAAGGATGATTCAATGATTCTTGCCACGATTGAGATCCTTCTATCCAACCAAAACATCCTCTAGATTAGTTTTGATCCAAAAACTTAGGGTTAGGTTTCCGCCGAACTCATCTCGGACCGACCGATTTTGAGAATTCGGTCTCATTGATTTGGCCTAGGCCATTGCACATGTACTACTCTGTCGGACCGAAGTGTACAAATTGGTGTGACCGAGTTTACTTTCTCAGTGAAACCCTAGCATCTCGGAGTCACCAAACTGTGTCTTGGTCTGACCGATTTCACATGTTTAGACTGTAAAGTTGCTTCGGTGTCACCGAGTTTGTCATATCGATAGCTCCGAAATGCTTTCTATAGAAAACAAAAACTAAGTTTTTGACTCATTTGTTTTGCAAAATGGCTGTGCTTTGTGATGCTCATCTATTCTGTCTCAACCTATCTATTCACAGGGTCAGTTTCAGCCATGTCAGACCACAGTGACAGCCATAACAAATTAGAGGAGTAGGCAAATCTGAGTGAGGGCACTAGTCCCTCCAATAGCAGCTATGATGAGGGTTCCAGAAGCACCCCAAGCAACCTGCCTAAGGCTGCAACCATGCAGAGAAGGAAGAGAACCTCAGATTCTGAATATGGGGACTTTATAGTTGATGAGGAGGTCACTTCCAAGAAGAAAGTGATCAAGAAGGAACAAATTGCTGCTCCTGCCATCAAGCCTGGCATGAAGGTGAAAGCTCCTGCCAAGAGACAACCCAAGTCAAAAGTCAGAGCCTCAACTCAATCTGCAGCAAGTGGTGTTGTAAAGGAGAAGAAGTTAACAGAAGAAGAGGATACTGGAGGCAAGAAAAGAAAAGAAAGGGTCAAGAAGACCATGGCTAGAGTTATTGGAAAGCCTTCTATGATGAATGCGTCTGATGAGGATGATGAAGAGGAGGAAGAAGCTGCTGCACCTCCACCCAAGTCTCAGAAGCTTATGGGAGATGCTATCAAGTCTGGGGCTACTTCATCCAAGCCCAAGACAGCTCCCAAGTCATCAACTCAAGCTCCAAAGCCTATTGCACCCAAGAGATCCACAAGAAATATCCCAGCTGCAGAGAAGAACAAGGCCCAGTGCCTAAAGTTGAAGAAGAGGAAGAGCCCCAAGTGCTCAGAAAGCTCAAGCCTAAGATACCAGATCATGATGACACTCATCCAATTGCAGAGAAGATGAAAGAGAGGAAAGATGCAGGTCTCAGACTATGGAGGCAGAGAGACCCATATGCTACAACGGGAAGGACTGCTGTGGATTACAGATTTCACACCAAGGAGCAGCAGGACTTCTATGAGACAGTTCTTCTAGATAAGAAGCCCATAATCAGTGATATGAGATGGGTCAATTGGACATTCATTGATGACAATGAGGATTACTTTCCTGGAGTTCATGACAGATTCAGAATGAATGGAGTTGACAAATTTGTTGGACAAAAATTAACTAAATGGAATGATGAGATGTCATGCAATTTTACTCTACAGCTCACTTTTATCCAGATGGCAAGATAGTCTGGATGACTGAAGGCACAAGGTACCAATCTTCCATTGCTAAGTGGGCCAAGCTAATCAATGCCCCTGAAGAGGCTGAGGATGATACAACTGTTTATGACAAGCCCAGGAAAGGCCACAACTCCATGGCACACATGTACAAGGAGATTCCTGATTCTGCCTTGGAGACACACAAGTTTGGTTCCATTTACTATCTGCTGTCAGGACTGCCAACCATCAACACGAGGCATACTTTGTTGCCCCAGTCTGGAGAAGATAGGATGATCAGAGGGCACTCAATCAACTTGCTACACATGTTTGATGTGCTAGAGAAGTTCAAGGTGATGACCTTGATTGTTGAAACTGTCAAGAGGACTGCAGCAGATCAGAAGAGGTCATGTGGATATACCCCACACATTCAGATGCTCATCAACTCCAAGATGGGCACATGCACATATCTACTAGATAGGGAGCACCTTCCCCTGAGCCAGACATTCAGGACAATGTTGTTGTCATGAATGCATCACATCCTACATCTGTATAGGCTCAGGAGAAGAGAGAGAAGGCACAAGCAACAAAGACTTCCAAGATGCTAGATGTATCAGCTGTGAATCTCAAGAGCAAGCAGGATCAACTCAGCTATCTGCTTGAGGCAACACTGAGAATTGAGAAAGGACTAGCCACCCTGACTGAAAATCAAGAGAGTCTTGATAGGATCATTGAAACAAAATTTTATGATCTAGACTTGAAGGTCACAGAGATTCAGACCGTAGTTAAGCAACTTCAAGAAGAAGCAGATGACAGGAGACGAAGAACTACCATAGAGGCATATCAGAGAGTTCCTAGAGCACATAGGTCTGCAGCTGTGCCAGTCAATGACACAAGAGCTACAACCTCAGCACCTATAGCCACTGCCCCAGTTGCCCCTCCAGTTGCAACTCCTCCAGTTCCTCAGACTTCAACAAAAGTTTTTGCAGATGCTGTCCTATCCACGCCATCTTCGCACACCGAAGCTCCCGAAGATTGTTCTTAGAGTGCCGCATAGCACTATGCATTTTCAAGCTTTTTGGTAACTTGTTGCCAAAGGGGGAGAAAGTGTATAGATCATAGGCTGAGAGAGAGAGAGAGAGAGTGTGTGTGTGTGTCTGTGTGTGTTTTGCTTTTATTTTCCTCTCTTGCTACTTGTTTTTGTTCATTTGGTTGCTACAATATTTTGTGCTTGTGTGTGAGATACTCTTATGATCATGTGTTTGATCATATTATGCTTTAATGTGTCTGCTTGAATGTTGATATCTTATTACTTATGTTTGATCAATCATGTTTGCCTTGGTGATGAGTGCATGCTATTTATTTTCTATCATTTTGAGTGCTCCAGCAAGATATATGTGACATGGAAGAGTAACCCATGATCCTAATCAATTGTGCATTTGCATTCAAAAGCAAATTTTAAATAATGCACAAATTTAGGGGGAGCTCTTACTTATCACATACTTCTGAAATCGACGATATATTTCATTCATATTATCATTTGTCGAAGCTTTGATCTATATGTTGTCGTCAATTACAAAAAAGGAGGAGATTGAAAGTGCAACTAATCCCTGGGTGGTTTTGGTAATTTAGAACAACATATAGCACATTGAACTAATATCCATTCAAGTTGTATATTTCAGAAAGTTTAATGATTGGCATGGCATGGACTAGATATGTGGACCCCTCAAAATGCTAAGGACAAATATTGGCAAAAGCTCAAGACTCTTCATTTCTATTTTAGTGATCCAAGATCACATTAAGTCCATAGGAAAAGCCAATACTGTTAAAAGGGGATGTGGTGTTGCTTAGTAGTCTCCTTGCTCAAAATGCTTAGTGATATGCTCCAAAGCCCTCAACCATTTTATGATATCCAAATATGTCCTAAACCTAAAGTCAAACTCGGCCCCACTGATTTGATCCATCTGGTGCCACCGAGTTCTTTTGACATAGCCATAGCCAGAAACTCTAATCAGTTCGGTCTCACCGATAGGGGTTTCGGTCTCACCAAGATGGGATTGCAAACTCTCTGTTTCCCTTCGTAACGTTTCGGTCTCACCGAAATGAGGAATCGATCCCACCGAGTTTGCAATGCAAACTCTTTGTTTCCCTTTAGTAATGTTTCGGTATCACCGAAAGGAGCGATCGGTCCCATTGAGTTTGCCTGACCAACTCTCTATTTGCTCATTGCTGAAATCGGTCCCACCAAGTTCATGCAATCGGTCACACCGAGATGAGGTTTTGCCCTAACCCTAGCATATAAGTCCCACCAAGTTGATCTTGTTGGTCCCACTGAGTTGATCTTGTCGGTCCCACCGAGAATCCAAACGTTCACATTCTGAATCGGTCTCACCGAGTTCACCTATTCGATCCGACCGAGTTGGGTCAAATGTGTGTAACGGATAGATTTTGTGTGGAGGCTATATACACCCCTCCACCCCCTTCTCTATTCAAACGAGAGCCATCAGAATGTGCCTACACTTCCACTACTCATTTTCTGAGAAAGAACCACCTACTCATGTGTTGAGACAAAGACATTCCAGTCCAATGATACGTCTCCAACGTATCTATAATTTTTGATTGTTCCATGCTATTATATTACCCTTTTTGGATGTTTATGGGCTTTATTTTACACATTTATATCATTTTTGGGACTAACCTACTAACCGGAGGCCCAGCCCATATTACTGTTTTTTTTGCCTATTTCAGTATTTCGAAGAAAAGGAATATCAAACGGAGTCCAAACGGAATGAAACCTTCAGGAGCGTGATTTTTGGAACGGACGTGATCCAGAGGACTTGGAGTGCAAGTCAAGAAGCAGCCGAGGCTCCCACGAGATAAGAGGGCGCCCCCCTATAGGGCGCGCCCCCCTGTCTCGTGGGCCCCTTGGGCGGCCACCGACGTACTTCTTCCTCCTATATATACCTACGTACCCCAAAAACATCCAGGGGGCAGCCGAAACACAATTTCCACCACCGTAACCTTCTGTATCCGCGAGATCTCATCTTGGATCCTTCGCCGACACTCTGCCGGAGGGGGAATCGACCATGGAGGGCTTCTACATCAACATCCTTGGCCCTCCGATGAGTTGTGAGTAGTTAACCACAGACCTACGGGTCCATAGTTATTAGCTAGATGGCTTCTTCTCTCTTTTTAGATCTCAATACAATGTTCTCCCCCTCTCTCGTCGAGATCTATTCGATGTAAACTCTTTTTGCGGTGTGTTTGTCGAGATCCGTTGAATTGTGGGTTTATGATCAAGTTTATCTATGAATAATATTTGAATCTTCTCTGAATTCTTTTATGTATGATTGAGTTATCTTTAAAAGTCTCTTCGAATTATCAGTTTGGTTTGGCCTACTAGATTGATCTTTCTTGCCATGGGAGAAGTGCTTAGCTTTGGGTTCAATCTTGCGGTGTCCTTTCCTAGTGACAGAAGGGGCAGCAAGGCACGTATTGTATTGTTGCCATCAAGGATAACAAGATGGGGTTTATATCATATTGCTTGAGTTTATTCCTCTACATCATGTCATCTTGCTTAATGCGTTACTCTGTTCTTATGAACTTAATACTCTAGATGCAGGCAGGAGTTGGTCGATGTGTGGAGTAATAGTAGTAGATGCAGGCAGGAGTCGGTCTACTTGTCATGGACGTGATGCCTATATACATGATCATGCCTAGATAATCTCATAATTATTTGCTTTTCTATCAATTGCTCGACAATAATTTGTTCACCCACCGTAATACTTATGCTATCTTGAGAGAAGCCACTAGTGAAACCTATGGCCCCCGGGTCTATCTCTTATCATATTTGCTTCCAATCTACTCTTATTTGCATCTTTACTTTTTGCATCTATATTATAAAATACCAAAAATATATTTATCTTATCTTACTATCTTTATTAGATCTCACTTTTGCAAGTGGCCATGAAGGGATTGACAACCCCTTTATTCCGTTGGTTGCGAGTTCTTTGTTTGTTTGTGTAGGTGCGTGGGACTTTTGAGGATCCTCCTACTTGATTGATACCTTGGTTCTCAAAAACTGAGGGAAATACTTACGCTACTATTGCTGCATCACCCTATCCTCTTCGAGGAAAACCAACGCTAGCTCAAGACATAGCAAGAAGGATTTCTGGCGCCGTTGCGGGGGAGGTCTTTGCTCGAGTCAAGACATACCAAGTACCCATCACAAACCCATCTCCCTCGCATTTACATTATTTGCCATTTGCCTCTCGTTTTCCTCTCCCCCACTTCACCCTTGCCGTTTTATTCGCCCTCTCTTTCCCAATCTCCTCCTCTCTTTTCGGTTGCCTTTTTATGTTTGCTTGTGTGTTGGATTACTTGTTGCCATGGCGCAAGATAATACCAAATTGTGTGATTTCTCGAATACCAATAACAATGATTTTCTTAGTACTCCGATTGCTCCTCTTAATGATGTTGAGTCTTGTGAAATCAATACTGCTTTGCTGAATCTTGTTATGAAAGATCAATTCGCCGGCCTTTCTAGTGAAGATGCCGCTACTCATCTAAACAACTTTGTTGATTTGTGTGATATGCAAAAGAAGAAAGATACGGATAACAATATTGTCAAATTGAAGTTATTTCTGTTTTCACTTAGAGATCGTGCTAAAGTTTGGTTTTCATCTTTGCCTAAAAATAGTATTGATTCTTGGAACAAGTGCAAAGATGCTTTATCTCTAAGTATTTTCCTCCCGCTAAGATTATCTCTCTTAGGAACGATATCATGAATTTTAAACAACTTGATCATGAGCATGTTGCCCAATCTTGGGAAAGAATGAAATTGATGCTTCACAATTGCCCTACTCATGGTTTGAATTTATGGATGATCATACAAAATTTTTATGCCGATTGGAACTTTGCTTGTAGAAATCTCTTAGATTCGGCCGCTGGAGGCACGTTTATGGAAATCACGCTAGGAGATGCTACAAAACTTTTTGATAATATTATGGCTAATTATTCTCAGTGGCACACCGAAAGATCTTCTAGTAAAAAAGTGCATGCTATAGAAGAAATCAATGTTTTGAGTGGAAAGATGGATGAACTTATGAAGATGTTTGCTACTAAAAATACTCCTCTCGATCCCAACTATATGCCTTTGTCTTCTTTGATTGAGAATAATGATGAATCTAAGGATGTGAATTTTGTTGGTAGGAATAGTTTTGGAAACAATGCTTATAGAGGAAACTTCAATGCTAGACCGTTCCCTAGTAATTCCTCTGATAATTATGGAAATTCCTACAATAATTCTTATGGTAATTTCAATAAGATTCCCTCTGATTTTGAGAATAGTGTGAAAGAATTTATGATTTCTCAAAAGAATTTTAATGCTTTGCTTGAAGAAAAATTGCTCAAAGTTGATGATTTGGCTAGGAACGTTGATAGACTTTCACTTGATGTTGATTCTCTTAAACTTAGATCTTCTCCTCCTAAGCATGATATCAATGAGTCTCTCAAGGCAATGAGAATTTCCATTGATGAGTGCAAGGAAAGAACCGCTAGATTGCATGCTAAAAAAGATAGCTTTATAAAAGTGTGTTCTTCTAGTTTCCATGAAAATAATGTTGAGGATCTTAAAGTTATTGATGCGTCTCCTATTAGATCTATGTTTTGTAATATGAATTTTGATGATTATGGGACTGATGATGAATCAACTTTGCCTAGAAGGCGTCCCAAGAATACAGAGTTTTTAGATCTTGATGCTAAATATTGTAAAAGTGGGATTGGAGAAGCCACAACTTCAAATAACATTGAACCTACTATCTCGAATTTCAAGGAATTTGATTATGATAATTTTTCTTTAAAAGGTTGTATTTCCTTGTTGCAATCCGTTGTTAATTCTCCTCATGCTTATAGTCAAAACAAAGCTTTTACCAAACATATCATTGATGCCTTGATGCAATCTTATGATGAAAAACATAATTTGGAAGTTTCTATACCTAGAAAACTTAATGATTAGTGGGAACCTACTATAGAGATTAGAATTAAAGATCATGAGTGTTTTGCTTTGTGTGATTTGGGTGCTAGTGTTTCCACGATTCTGAAAACTTTATGTGATATTCTAGGTTTCCATGATCTTGATGATTGCTCTTTAAATTTGCACCTTGCGGATTCCACCATTAGAAAGCCAATGGTAAGGATCAATTATTTTCTCATTGTTGCAAATAGAAATTTGGTGCCCGTGGATTTTATCGTTCTTGATATAGATTGCAATCTTTCTTGCCCTATTATTCTTGGTAGACCTTTCCTTAGAACGATTGGCGCGATTATTGATATGAAGGAAGGGAATATTAGATTCCTATTTTCATTAAAGAAAGGCATGGAGCACTTTCCAATAAATAAAGTCAAATTACCTTATGAATCTATTATGCGGGCTACTTCTGAATTTAGTGCCAAAGATGGCACTCGTTAGATCTATCTTTGCTTTTATGCCTATCTAGGGGCGTTAAACGATAGCGCTAGTTGGGAGGCAACCCAATTTTCTTTATGTTTTTTTGTTTTTGCTCCTGTTTAGTAATAAATCTTGCATCTTCCTCCTGTTTATATGTGTTTTTATCTTTTAATTGGTGTTTGTGCCAAGTAGAACCTATAGGATAACCTATGATGATAGTTGGTTTGATTCTGCTGAAAAACAGAAACTTTGCACGCACGAATATAATTTTGTTAAATCACAGGAACGTGCTTTTGCGTTGATTCTTTTTGCTTATGTTCAATAAACAAATTTTACAGGACTTCCTATTTTGGTAGGATTTTTAGAGTTCCAGAAGTTTGCGTTAGTTACAGATTGCTACAGACACTTCTGTTTTTTGACAGATTCTGTTTTTCGTGTGTTGTTTGCTTATTTTGATGCATCTATGGCTAGTAAAATAATTTATAAACCATAGATAAGTTGGAATACAGTAGGTTTAACACCAAAATAAATAAATAATAAGTTCATTACAGTACCTTATGTAGTGGTTTTGTTTTCTTTCACTAACGGAGATTATAAGATTTCTGTTGAGTTTTGTGTTGTGAAGTTTTCAAGTTTTGGGTAAAGCTTGTATGGACTATGGAATAAAGGGTGGCAAGAGCCTAAGCTTGGGGATTACCAAGGCACCCCAAGATATTCAAGAATAGCCAAAATCCTAAGCTTGGGGATGCCCCGGGAAGGCATCCCCTCTTTCGTCTTCGTTCATTGGTAACTTTACTTGGAGCTATATTTTTATTCGCCACATGATATGTGTTTTGCTTGGAGCGTCGTGTATTATATTAGTATTTGATTTTTAGTTTAACACAATTACCCTTGCTGTACACACCTTTTTGGGAGAATCCTATTTGATTAGAATTTGCTAGAATACTCTATGTGCTTCACTTATATCTTTTGAGCTTGAAAGTTTTTGCTCTAGTTCTTCACTTATATCTTTTAGAGCACGGTGGTGTCTTAATTTTGAAGAAATTGCTAGTCTCTCATGCTTCACTTATATCTTTTTGAGAGTCTTTTAGAACAGAATGGTATTTGCTATGGTTTTAAAGTTGGTCTTAGAATGATGAGCATCCAAGTTGGGTATAATAAAAACTATCATAGAAAAGAATTGGATGCTATGATCAATATGATGCTTGATAATTGTTTTGAGATATGGAGGTAGTGATATTAAAGTCATGCTAGTTGGGTGATTATGAATATAAAGAATGCTTGTGTTGATGTTTGTGATTCCCGTAGCATGCACGTATGGTGAACCGCTTTGTGATGAAGTTGGAGCACAATTTTATTTGTTTATTGTCTTCCTTATGAGTGGCGGTCGGGGACGAGCGATGGTCTTTTCCTACCAATCTATCCCCCTCGGAGCATGCGCATAGTGCTTTGGTTTTTGACGACTTATAGATTTTTGCAACAAGTACATGAGTTCTTTTGACTAATGTGGAGTCCATGGATTATACGCACCCTTTCACCCTTCCATCATTGCTAGCCTTTCTTGTGCCGCGCAACTTTTGCCGGGACCATACACCTACCATATACCTTCCTCAAAACAGCCACCATACCTACCTATTATGGCATTTCCATAGCCATTCCGAGATATATTGCCATGCAACTTCCCACCATTTTGTTCATATGACACGCATTACTTTTGTCATATTGCTCTTTGCATGATCATGTAGTTGACATTGTATTTGTGGCAAGGCCACCTTCATAATTTTCATACATGTCGCTCTTGATTCATTGCATATCCCAATACACCACCGGAGGCGTTCATACAAAGTCATATCTTGTCCTAGCTTTGAGTTGTAATTCTTGAGTTGTAAATCCATAAAAGTGTGATGATCTTCATTATTAGAGCATTGTCCCAGTGAGGAAAGGATGATGAAGACTATGATTCCCCCACAAGTCGGGATGAGACTTCGGACTTTACAAAAAGAAAAGAAAAAAAAAGAAAAAAAAGAGAAAGGCCAAAACAAAGAGAAGGCCAAAGAAAAAAAGAAAGAAAGAAAAAAAAGAGAAGAAAAAAATGAGAGAAAAAGAGAGAAGGGACAATGCTACTATCTCTTTTTCCACACTTGTGCTTCGAAATAGCACCATGATCTTCATGATAGAGAGTCTCATATGTTGTCACTTTCATATACTAGTGGGAAAATTTTCATTATAGAACTTGGCTTGTATATTCCAATGATGGGCTTCCTCAAAAATGCCCTAGGTCTTCATGAGCAAGCAAGTTGGATGCACACCCACTTAGTTTCTTTGGTTGAGCTTTCCTATATTTATAGCTCTAGTGCATCCATTGCATGGCAATCCCTACTCACTCACATTGATATCTATCAATGGGCATATCCATAGCCCGTTGATACACCTAGTTCATGTGAGACTATCTTCTCCTTTTTGTCTTCTCCACAACCACCATTCTATTCCACATATAGTGCTATGTCCATGGCTCACGCTCATGTATTGCGTGAAAGTTGAAAAAGTTTGAGATTATTAAAGTATGAAACAATTGCTTGGCTTGTCATCGGGGTTGTGCATGATTAAATACTTTGTGTGATGAAGATAGAGCAACAGCCAGACTATATGATTTTGTAGGGATAACTTTCTTTGGCCATGTTATTTTGAGAAGACATGATTACTTTGATTAGTATGCTTGAAGTATCACCATTTTCGTGTTAATATGAACTTTTATTTTGTATCATTTGGATAAGAACATTCATGCCACAATAAAGAAAATTACATTGAGAGTTATGCTAGGTAGCATTCCACATCAAAATTCTCTTTTTATCATTTACTGACTCGAGGACGAGCAGGAATTAAGCTTGGGGATGCTTGATACGTCTCCAACATATCTATAATTTTTGATTGTTCCATGCAATTATATTACCCCTTTTGGATGTTTATGGGCTTTATTTTACACATTTAAATCATTTTTGGGACCAACCTACTAACCGGAGGCCCAGCCCATATTGCTGTTTTTTTTTCCTATTTCAGTATTTCAAAGAAAAGGAATATCAAACGGAGTCCAAACGGAATGAAACCTTCGGGAGCGTGATTTTTTCAACGAACGTGATCCAGAGGACTTGGATTGCAAGTCAAGAAGCAGCCAAGGCTCCCACGAGATAGGAGGGCGCCCCCCTATAGGGCGTGCCCCCCTGTCTCGTGGGCCCCTCGTGCGGCCACCGACGTACTTCTTCCTCCTGTATATACCTACGTACCCCGAAAACATCCAGGGGGCAGACAAAACACAATTTCCACCATCGTAACCTTCTATATCCGCGAGATCTCATCTTGGAGCCTTCGCCTGTACTATGCCGGAGGGGGAATCGACCACCGAGGGCTTCTACATCAAAATCCTTGCCCCTCCGATGAGTTGTGAGTAGTTTACCACAGACCTATGGGTCCATAGTTATTAGCTAGATGGCTTCTTCTCTCTTTTTAGATCTCAATACAATGTTCTCCCCCTCTCTTGTGGAGACATATTCGATGTAAACTCTTTTTGCGGTGTGTTTGTCGAGATCCGATGAATTGTGGGTTTATGCTCAAGTTTATGTATGAATAATATTTGAATCTTCTCTGAATTATTTTATGTATGATTGAGTTATCTTTGCAAGTCTCTTCGAATTATCAGTTTGGTTTGGCCTACTAGATTGATCTTTCTTGCCATGGGAGAAGTGCTTAGCTTTGGGTTCAATCTTGCGGTGTCCTTACCCAGTGACAGAAAGGGTTGCAAGGCACGTATTGTATTGTTGCCATCGAGGATAACAACATGGGGTTTATATCGTATTGCTTGAGTTTATCCCTCTACATCATGTCATCTTGCTTAATGCGTTACTCTGTTCTTATGAACTTAATACTCTAGATGCAGGCAGGAGTCGGTCGATGTGTGGAGTAATAGTAGTAGATGTAGGCAGGAGTCGGTCTACTTGTTATGGACGTGATGCCTATATACATGATCATGCCTAGATAATCTCATAACTAGGCGCTTTTCTATCAATTGCTCGACAGTAATTTGTTCACCCACCGTAATACATATGCTATCTTGAGAGAAGCCACTTGTGAAACCTATGGCCCCCGGGTCTATCTCTTATCATATGTGCTTCCAATCTACTTTTATTTGCATCTTTACTTTTTGCATCTATATTATAAAATACCAAAAATATATTTATCTTATCTTACTATCTTTATTAGATCTCACTTTCGCAAGTGGCCATGAAGGGATTGACAACCCCTTGATTGCGTTGGTTGCGAGTTCTTTGTTTGTTTGTGTAGGTGCGTGGGACTTTTGAGGAGCTTCCTACTGGATTGATACCTTGGTCCTCAAAAACTGAGGGAAATACTTACGCTACTATTGCTGCATCACCCTCTCCTCTTCGAGGAAAACCAACGCAAGATCAAGACGTAGCATCCAACCACAAGAATCTTGTTCTCTAGCCTTCCCCAAGTTGCTTTCCACTCAAATCATCTTTCCACCATAGCCAAATCTATGAGAGAGAGTTGAGTGTTGGGGAGACTATCATTTGAAGCACAAGAGCAAGGAGTTCATCATCAACACACCATCTATTACCTTTTGGAGAGTGGTGTCTCCTAGATTGGTTAGGTGTCACTTGGGAGCCTCCGTCAAGATTGTGGAGTTGAAAAAAGGAGTTTGTAAGGACAAGGAGATCGCCTACTTCGTGAAGATCTACCTGAGTGAGGCAAGTCCTTCATGGGCGATTTCCATGGTGGGACAGACAAGGTTGCTTCTTCATGGACCCTTCATGGGTGGAGCCCTCCGTGGACTGGTGCAACCATTACCCTTCGCGGGTTGAAGAATCCATCAACGTGGATGTACGATAGCACCACCTATCGGAACCACGCCAAAAATCTTTGTGTCTACATTGCGTTTGCCTTTCCAAACCCCTCCCTTTACCTTCATATGCAATGTTTACATTTCGCTGCTATACTCTTAGAATTGCATGTGTAGGTTGATTGCTTGACTTGTGCTAAGTTGCTAAAATCTGCCAAGACTTAAAATTGGGAAAAGGCTTGATTTTCATTTGGTCAAGTAGTCTAATCACCCCCACCCCCTCTAGACCTACTTTCGACCCTACAAGTGGTATCAGATCTTTGGTCTCGATTTGCCTTGATTTCCATAGCTTTGGTGATCATAGCCTTGGTTTCACAACCTAGGAGAGTATGGTGTCTAGCGAGGGAAATTACCACCATAGAGGTCCTTACTTTGATGGTACTAACTTTGCTAGTTGGAAGCATAATATGAAAATGCATATTCTTGGACATAACCCCGTTGTTTGGGCTATTGTGTGTATTGGTTTGCAAGGTCAATTCTTCGAAGATGGAAGAGAACCAAATCGTGAAGCAACCGGGGAAGAATTGAAGATGCTGCAATACAATGCTCAAGCTTGCGATATCCTCTTCAACGGATTGTGCCCCGAAGAATTCAAAAAAAATCAGCCGTCTTGAGAATGCAAAGGAAATTTGGGATACTTTGGTTGGTATGCACGAAGGTACCGAGTCCGTCAAGGAATCCAAATTGGATGTGCTTAAAAGTCAACTTGACAAGTTCAAACTGGAGTATGGTGAGTCACTGAAATGTACTCTATGCTTGCTCTCATTACAAATGAGATTGCCGGTTTAGGAAGTGAAGAGATGACTGTCAAATTCATCATCAAGAAGAACCTAAGAGCCTTGGATGGAAAGTATGATACCGTGTGCACATTGATCCAAATGATGCCCAATTACAAAGACCTGAAGCCAACGAAAGTCATTGGTAGAATCGTTGCTCATGAGATGTCACACAAGGATAAGGAAGATCTTCACAACAAGTCTAGTGGTGCTTACAAAGCTTCATGTGATGGTCCTATGTCATGAAGTGAGAAACAAGTCTTCAATGAAGAATTGAGCCTAATGGTTGTCGGCGTCCTGGGAACGGGGGTACCCAGACTTGCCTGCTTGCGGCCCATGACGTGGCTCCATCGACGGCCTGGTACGGCTCAACATCGACAACAACAACTCAAGACCCTCACGAGGGGCCAAGCCTCGCGAGGCGGATGACGGCAAGACCTCCCTGGGGGCAGCCTCACTAGGCTGGCTCCCGAGGAGCGGAGATATCCATGCATGGTGCACCTCGCGAGGTTCGCGTGACGTGAACCATGACGACCAAGGCCAGGCGGGTGCGAGTGGGCGCAGCGTACGAGTTTTCCCCTTTGGTGCTAAGGGAGCAGGCCCAGGTGCAGAGTCGTGAGGAATCAAGCAAAGGTTTCCATATCGGTGCAACAAGACCAAGGACCAGCAGGACGGCAGGACGGAGGTCGTCGTGGAGCCCAGGGCGGCGTCATCACCAGAGCCTTTGACAGGCGAAGACTACTTTTGTCAGGATAACTTGTACTAGTTGTCCCTCTTCAAACTTGGCCATTGTGGGATCCCTTCCCGCTTAGATTTGGGAATAGGACCAAGGCCGCTATAAATAGGACCTAGCCACCACATGAGAGGGGGACTGATCTTGGACTAGATCTATTCCATCCGAGCCCTCACCAGCTCATCGAGCCCAAGAACACCTCCCCTCCGGAGGCTGTTCATCCACTATACTAGTTCATCCTCAGCCCTCAAGAGGCAATAAACCACCACACACTTGAGTAGGGTATTACACCACACGGTGGCCCAAACTAGTATAAACCCCCGCGTCCATTGTTCTTTGAGTTCGTCGAGCCAGGCCGTGGGATCATTGAGAGAGCGCTCTAGAGAGAGAGTGTTATCATGCACACCCTAGAGTTCGAACCTCTCTAGGGTCTGTGGAACCCGAAATCCGACATTTGGCGCCCCAGGTAGTGGTGCGCCGAACTCTCTCTTCCGTCGATCGCCTCGCCATCGCGCTACTATCCCGATGGCTGGTGATCAGGGGACTCGTGCCATCCGCTAGGCTTCCTGGCCCGCCTGAGCGGCATCGTCCGCTCAAGAAGACCTCAACTCTGCGCTCCAAGCGGCTCGCACACTGCCCAACACCGCCGGATGCGGGCGGCATGGACCAGCCGCCTCCTCCCTCGCATCACGGTGCACGTGCGCCGCCGCGCCATCTTCAAGTTATGCCGCGGCAATGGCACTGCACACCCGACGGGAGTAGGGGAACATGCGGGCCACGCTCATCATGGCGTGGGAGCTGCTACGGTGCAGGCTGGCGGAGAGCGGACGCGACGCACTGCTAGAGCGCATCGCCGAACTGCTGGACACTCCTTACAGAGGTACGCCCGCCCTTCTGCTCCTTGCCCACGCCACAGGCTATGGCAGACGCACGCGCGAGGACCTGGCGAGCTCGCGCACCCCCTGGGGCACCAGGGGGACCCAACGACACTAGCATAGACCCCGACGCAGCTCGTCCTGCCATGATAGTGCCATCATCCGGAGGGGCGAGTACTAGTATCCTACCACGAGGACGCGCTGGGGTGCTTCCCTGTGGTCACCACGGCCAGGCGTCATGATTGGTGGCTCAAGGCGTGGGGCACCCAGGCGATGGCTTCGACGGAGCAAACGCAGATGCCTATGTGCCCCGCATCGTGAACCTAGAGTACATGCCAAGGGAGTACCCAAACTTGTTTCTCGGGCCAAGATGGATCAGTGGAACACCTGAAGCAGGGGCCTCCAACGGGTTGCCCGAAGACTACGCCAACCCCTTCAGCAACGATGACGGCGTGGTTCAGATGATATTTCGGGAGCAAGCGTACACTAACCATGGGTTGCAGGTGAACCAGACCGCTACGGCAGTCGGAGACCCCAGGGCGGTGGTTTCGTCCCTAGTGGGAGAGGCGCACTGGGGGCTGCGCGGGAGGGACCCGGAGCCAGGTTCTCCCTTGTGCCGCATGGAGCAAGGCGCCGCACGGAGGTAGGTCCTTTGTTGGGGCAGGCGCCGACGAGCCTTCCCCCCCCCCTCGGGAGAGGGCCTGAGGTCACTACTAGCGTCCCCTTGCCCCTTGGTCTCGTCCTGTTTCCGGACGCCCCAACGGTGGTCGAGGGTGGCGGAAGGTGGGGCACTAGCCTGGCGATAAGATGCAAGGCTCACGCTGATAACCCGCAAGTATACGGGTTAGTTGTAGCCTCTTTCGATAAGTAAGAGTGTCGAACCCAACGAGGAGCTAAAGGTAGAACAAATACTCCCTCAAGTCCTATCGGCCACTGATACAACTCTACGCACGCTTGACATTCACTTTACCTAGAACAAGTATGAAACTAGAAGTACTTTGTAGGTGTTGTTGGATAGGTTTGCAAGATAATAAAGAACACGTAAATATAAACTAGAGACTGTTTAGATAAAGAAGCAATAAAGTAAATATAGCGAGTGTGTAAAAGTGGTGGTAGGAGTTGTGAAATTGTCCCTAAGCAATTGACTACGTTACTAGACCGGTAATCACTATTGCAATTCTATTTGAGGGAGAGGCATAAGCTAACATACTTTCTCTACTTGGATCATATGCACTTATGATTGGAACTCTAGCAAGCATCCGCAACTACTAAAGATTCATTAAGGTAAAACCCAACCATAGCATTAAAGTATCAAATCCCCTTTATCCCATACGCAACAATCCCCTTACTCGGCTTTGTTATTCAGTCACTCACGCAACCCACTATAAGCGAATCATGAACGCATTGCAACACCCTACAGCGGGAATCCCTCACGCTTGCGCGACACGGAGGGCACCATAGGACAACACCAATAATAAAACATGCAACTCAAACCAATCATAGCAATTCATCAATCACCGATAGGACAACGAAAATCTACTCAGACATCATAGGATGGCAACACATCATTGGAAAATAATATGATGCATAAAGCACCATGTTCAAGTAGAGGGTACAGCGGGTTGCGGGAGAGTGGGCCGCTAAATATAGATCGGGGAAGGTGATGGAGATGTTGGTGAAGATGACGGTGGTGTTGGTGAAGATCGCAGTGATGATGATGGCCCTCGGCAGCGTTCCGGCACCACCGGAAGCAAGGGAGAGAGAGCCCCCCTTCTTCTTCTTCTTCCTTGACCTTCTCCCTATATGGGAGAAGGGTTTACCCTCTAGTTCTTGACTCCCATGGCTTGGGAGGGGCGAGAGCCCCTCCGAGATTGGATCAATCTCTTTGTTTCTGCGTTCTAAGATTCTACCCCTTCATCGTTTCTTTAATATCCGGATATCCGTAACTCCGATTGAGGTGAATCTTTTGCCCAGATGTTTCTTATAAAATTAGCTTTCTTGCGGTAAAATAAGAGCGCCAACCGCCTTACGGGGGGGGGGGGGGCAGGAGAGTCCAGGGCACGCCTGCCTCCCTGGGGCGCGCCCCCTATCTCCTGGCCCCCTCGGGCACCGTCTCGTGTTGATTTTACTTCCCAAAAATCATAAATATTCCAAAATAATTCTCCGTCCGTTTTTATCCCTTTTGGACTCTGTTTAATATTGGGTTTCTGCGAAACAAAAAACATGCAACAGACAGGAACTGGCACTGGGCACTGGATCAATATGTTAGTCCCAAAAAATAGTATAAAAAGTTGCCAAAAGTATATAAAAGTTGAATAATATTGGCATGGAACAATCAAAAATTATAGATACGACGGAGACATATCAGCATCCCCAAGCTTAATTCATGCTCGTCCTCGAGTAGGTAAATGATAAAAAAGATAATTTTTGATGTGGAATGCTACCTAGCATAATCTTGATCATATGTATAATCATGGCATGAATATTAAGACACGAGTGATTCAAAGCAATAGTCTATCATTTGACATAAAAACAATAATACTTCGAGCGTACCAATAAAGTAATCATGTCTTTTCAAAACAACATGGCCAAAGCAAGCTTATCCCTACAAAATCATATAGTTTGGCCATGCTTCATTTTCGTCACACAAAATGTCCCCATCATGCACAACCCCGATGACAAGCCGAGCAATTGTTTCATACTTTTTAACACGCTTCAGCTTTTTCAACCCTCACGCAATACATGAGCGCAAGCCATGGATATAGCACTATAGGTGGAATAGAATATAATGATGGAGGTTATGTGGAGAAGACAAAAAAGGAGAAAGTCTCACATCGACGCGGCTAATCAACAGGCTATGTAGATGCCCATCAATTGATGTCAATGCGAGGAGTAGGGATTGTCATGCAACGGATGCACTAAGAGCTATAAGTGTATGAAAGCTCAACAAAAGAAACTAAGTGGGTGTGCATCCAACTTCCTTGCTCATGAAGACCTAGGGCATTTGAGGAAGCCCATCGTTGGAATATACAAGCCATGTTCTATAATGAAAATCCCACTAGTATATGAAAGTGACAACATAGGAGACAATCTATATGAAGAACATGGTGCTACTTTGAAGCACAAGTGTGGAAAAAGGATAGTAACATTGCCCCTATTCTTTTTTTTCTTTTTCTTTTCTTTTCTTTTTGGGTGGGCTTCTTTGGCCCCCTTTTTATTTAGGCTTCTCTGGCCTTTCCCTTTTTTTCTTCTTTTTTTATGGGGCAATCCTCTATAACGATGATCATCACAGTTTTATTTACTTACAACTCAATATTACAACTCGATACTAGAACAAAGATATGACTCTATATGAATGCTTCCGGTGGTGTACCGGGATGTGCAATGATCTAGCATACCAATGACATCAAAAAATGGACAAGCCATGAAAACATCATGCTAGCTATCTTACGATCATGCAAAGCAATATGACAATGAATGCTCAAGTCATGTATATGATGATGATGGAAGTTGCATGGCAATATATCTCGGAATGGCTATGGAAATGCCATAATAGGTAGGTATGGTGGCTGTTTTGAGGAACATATAATGAGGCTTATGTGTGATAGAGTGTATGATATCACGGGGTTTGGATGCACCGGCGAAGTTTGCACCAACTCTTGAGGTGAGAAAGGGCAATGCACGGTACCGAAGAGGCTAGCAATGATGGAAAGGTAAAAGTGCGTATAATCCATGGACTCACATTAGTCATAAAGAACGCATATACTTATTGCAAAAGTTTATTGGCCCTCAAAGCAAAGTACTACTACGCATGCCCCTAGGGGGATAGATTGGTAGGAAAAGACCATCGCTCGTCCCCGACCGCCACTCGTAAGGAAGACAATAAAAAAAACACCCCATGCTTCAAATTTGTCACACAACGGTTACCATACGCGCATGCTACAGGACTTGCAAACCTCAACACAAGTGTCTCTACAATCCAGAACCACTCACTAACATGACTCTAATATCACCGCCTTTAGATCGCAAAACTATTGCAAGGAATCAAACATATCATATTCAGCGATCTACAAGTTTATGTAGGATTTTATGACTAACCATGTGAATGACCAATTCATGTCATCTCTCTAAAAAGATATAAGTGAAGCTAGGGAGTTTAGTTCTTTCTACAAAAGATATGCCCACGCTCTAACAAATATAAGTGAAGCAAAAGAGCATTCTACAAATGGCGGTTTTCTATGTGAAGAGAAACAGGCAATCCAAACTTCAAATGATATAAGTGAAGCACATGAAGCATTCTATAAAGCCATACTCAAAAGATTTAAGTGAAGTGCAATGAGAATTATATAAATCAACCAAGGACTATCTCATACCAGCATGGTGCATAAAAGAAAAGTGAAAACTAAATGCAAAAGGCGCTCCAAGACTTGCACATAATGCATGAACGAAACGAATCCGAAAACATACCGATACTTGTTGAAGAAATAGGGGATGCCTTCCGGGGCATCCCCAAGCTTAGACGCTTGAGTCTCCTTGAATATTTACTTGGGGTGCCTCGTGCATCCCCAAGCTTGATCTCTTGCCTCTCTTTCTTTTCCTCATATCGAGACATCCTCGATTAGACACTTCATCCACACAAAACTTCAACAGAAAACTCGGTAAGATCTGTTAGTATAATAAAGCAAATCACCACTCTAAGTACTGTTGCAAACCAATTCATATTTTTTTGCATTGTGTCTACTGTAATATAAATTTTCCATGGCTTAATCCACTAATATAAATTGATAGATTCATCAAAACAAGCAAACTATGCATCAAAAACAGAATCTGTCAAAAACAGAAAAGTCTGTAGCAATCTGAACATCCACCATACTTTTGGTACCCCAACAATTCTACCAAAATTAGGAAAAATAAACAAGTTGTATAGAAATACAGTTCAAAAGGAATCAGAACTGTTTGACGTTCCAGATAAAAATATAAAATCGCGCACTACAGCCAAAGTTTCTGTCCTGCACCGTACAAACCAACAAGCATTGTAAACATCCTAAAGGCAAACCTTGGCACATTATTTTTATAACACAATGGAATTATACAAGGGGATAATTATTTTTGATGAAAAGTTTCTGTAATTAAGATTCACAAAGTTTCCGTGAGCATGAACAAAGTTCAAGGAGCTCTCCCACTTCAACAATGCTTGTCTCTCTCACTTTCACTTCCCTTTTTCAAAAGTTTTAGGTTCCCCTCTTTATTTTTTTTGTTTTAAAACTATATAAAAGCACTCAACAGAAATAAATGACTCTCTAAAACTTCCGGGTTGTCTCCCTGGCAGCGCTTTCTTTAAAGCCATTAAGCTAGGCATTTAGTGCTCAAGTAATGAATCCACCCGGATCCCAGGGTATATCAAAGCCAATTTTAATTAACAATGATTTGTAATTTAGTATTGAGCACAAAGTAATATATATCATGCAACAACGAAGTCTAACTCTCTTTCTATGCATCGGCATGTCATAAAAGAACAATTCATGCACACATAGTAAAGGCCAATGCATAGTATAAACAGTTTCTTGCAATTCTATCATGTTGGAAACATAAAGAGGCGGAGATATAGTTCCTCTTTCATAATAATTGCAAGTATGAGCAGCAAGCACATGCATATTACATCTATCAAAATCATCATGTGCAATGGTAAAAGGCAACCCATCAATATAATCCTTAATAAGCACAAACTTCTCCGATAAAGTGTAGTAGGGAGAATTCAAAAAGATAATAGGACTATCATGCGTGGGTGCAATATCAACAATTTCATGTTTAACATAAGGAACTATAGCAAGTTCATCTCCATAAGCATAATTCATATTGGCATCTTGGCCACAAGCATAGCAAGCATCATCAAAAAGGGATATTTCGAGAGAATCAATGGGATCATAGCAATAATCATCATAGCAATCATCCTTCGGTAAGCACGAAGGGGAATTAAACAATGTATGAGTTGAAGAGTTACTCTCATTAGAAGGTGGGCACGGGTGATCAATCCGCTCTTCCTCCTTTTGTTCCTCGCTCTCCTCATCATCTTTTTCATCCAATGAGCTCACAGTTTCATCAATTTCTTCTTCCATAGCTTCCTACAAAATATTAGTCTCTTCTTGGACAGCGGAGACTTTCTCAATAAATCCATTAATATAGTAATTGTATTCATAATTTTCATAGCAATATCTAAGTATAGCAAGATTTTCAGGCCTATAAACATCATCATCTAAAGCTTCATACTTTTCAAACAAAGATTCAATTTCATAAGCAGCCTTAAAAGCAACAAATTCTTCTATTCGTTCCACATCATAGTAATCATAAATACCATTAGCATAAGAAGCTAAGGTTTCATTATCATTAAATTTGCATGAAAAGGGAAGGTGTGGAGCCTTCATCCTAGAGCAACAAGTAATATCATATCTCAAGCATAGATCCCGCGCATACCAACGCAACATAATAAATTGGTCCCATAATAGTTTCCCTTTTTGTGTCGAGCAATAATCCCTAAAATATTCACGTTGATCCAACATGTCTCCCATTATAAAGTTGAATGGGGTTTTCTCAGGATTATCAAAGTAGTACATAATATCTTTCACATAAGGAGAATCGAGGGTTTTAGGAGTTACCCCATCTCCATGAGTAGAAAGTACACCTATTTTTTTGGTATTTTGCGTTCCATATCCATAACTAAAGATAGAGAACAACTTAGAACAGCAAATAAATATTACTTAGTGATAAAGCAAACAAGCACACACGAGAATATTCACCCCACGCTATGACTCCCCGGCAACGGCGCCAGAAAAAGGTCTTGATAACCCGCAAGTATACGGGATAGTTGTAGCCTCTTTCGATAAGTAAGAGTGTCGAACCCAACGAGGAGCTAAAGGTATAACAAATACTCTCTCAAGTCCTATCGGCCACTGAGACGACTCTATGCACGCTTGACATTCGTTTTACCTAGAACAAGTATGAAACTAGAAGTACTTTGTAGGTGTTGTTGGATAGGTTTGCAAGATAATAAAGAACATGTAAATATAAACTAGGGGCTGTTTAGATAAAGAAGCAATAAAGTAAATGTAGCGAGTGTGGAAAAGTGGTGGTAGGAGTTGTGAAATTGTCCCTAAGCAATTGACTACGTTACTAGACCGGTAATCACTATTGCAATTCTATTTGAGGGAGAGGCATAAGCTAACATACTTCCTCTACTTGGATCATATGCACTTATGATTGGAACTCTAGCAAGCATCGGCAACTACTAAAGATTCATTAAGGTAAAACCCAACCATAGCATTGAAGTATCAAGTCCCCTTTATCCCATACGCAACAATCCCCTTACTCGGGTTTGTGTTTCAGTCACTCACGCAACCCACTATAAGCGAATCATGAACGCATTGCAACACCCTACAGCGGGAATCCCTCATGCTTGCACGACACAGAGGGCACCATAGGACAGCACCAATAATAAAACATGCAAAACTCAAACCAATCATAGCAATTCATCAATCACCGATAGGACAACAAAAATCTACTCAGACATCATAGGATGGCAACACATCATTGGAAAATAATATGAAGCGTAAAGCACCATGTTCAAGTAGAGGGTACAGCGGGTTGCGGGAGAGTGGACCGCTGAATATAGATGGGGGAAGGTGATGGAGATGTTGGTGAAGATGACGTCGGTGTTGGTGAAGATCGCGATGATGATGATGGCCCCCGGCAGCGTTCCGGCGCCACCGGAAGCAAGGGAGAGAGAGCCCCCTTCTTCTTCTTCTTCCTTGACCTTCTCCCTAGATGGTAGAAGGGTTTCCCCTCTGGTCCTTGGCTCCCATGGCTTGGGAGGGGCGAGAGCCCCTCCGAGATTGGATCTATCTCTCTGTTTCTGCGTTCTCAGATTCTACCCCTTCACCGTTTCTTTAATATCCGGAGATCCGTAACTCCGATTGGGGTGAATCTTTTGCCCAGATCTTTCTCATAAAATTAGCTTTCTTGCGGTAAAATAAGAACGTCAACCGCCTTACGGGGGGCCCAGGAGAGTCCAGGGCGTGCCTGCCTCCCTGGGCGTGCCCCCTATCTCCTGGCCCCCTCGGGCACCGTCTCGCGTTGATTTTACTTCCCAAAAATCACAAATATTCCAAAATAATTCTCCGTCTGTTTTTATCCCGTTTGGACTCCATTTAATATTGGGTTTCTGCGAAACAAAAAATATGCAACAGACAGGAACTGGCACTGGGCACTGGATCAATATGTTAGTCCCAAAAAATAGTATAAAAAGTTGCCAAAAGTATATAAAAGTTGAATAATATTGGCATGGAACAATAAAAAATTATAGATACGACGGAGACGTATCACACGCCTATAAAGGTCTCCGCTCGTGACACTCTCACGTAATAATGAGTGGGGCTGTACACGCCCCGGAGTCTCCGGAGTGCCGCCCTCGGGCCTCGGGGGCTCCCGCCCATGTCTTAGAGGAAGCACCATGCTCCGCGCTGGCCGTCGACACTGTCCCCCAATGATTATGCTCACAGCCAGTAAAAGCACTTAGCTCTGTGCTGGTGGGAAGACAAGAAGACTAGCTAGGTGCCGGACGCGACTATTTTCTTTCCTCTCCTTTTCTGTAACTTGATTCGCCACCCTTTCGGGTTGAATTTGAAGTCTTTCTCGTGGCCAAAAGTAGGGGGAGTTTTCCTTTGGTTCTGCCGGTTCCATCACATTTTGGTTGTGTACCTCAATTTTAAGGCTCGCACCCCTGGCCCCCCCGGCTCAGGGGCTGGTTGGCCGACCGTTTTGGGCATGTCTACGCAACCTCGGCAGGACCCCCTTGGGGCAAGAGCGTATGCGCCGCAAGATTGCCACGTGCACATCCTGTCGCGGTCTGTAGGACGCTCTTGGTGTGGCTCTCGGAACGGGGCTGCAGGCTTCTCAGGAGGCCACGGGCAGCGAGCTCCTAAGGGTCTACCTCAGGAGAGAGGTGCGCCAAAAACCTCATGACCCTCTTAAGGCCATCTAGGAACAAGATACGTCACCACGGCAACCCTGCTCAGGGGCTCGCGAGCTTGCGAGAGCACGCCTCAGGTTCAACTTAAAAACAAGGGAAGGAAGAATAGAGCGTCAATTTACATACACGAGGGGCTCCCCCTCCAAAATGCTCTCATGCCCTGTGGGGCCGTGTCCAAATTTCCGCGTGCAGGTTCAAGCGAAGGAATGTGAGCTTAGTCGGACATGTCGCTCGCAGCGTCGTCCTGGTCATCTCCGGATGCACTGCTGGCACTATCGCTAGCGTCGCCTTCGCCGTCGTCGACTGCGCCATCTTTTTCCGCCACGACCACCACCGCGTCATCCTCGGTGGCGAACGGCCTGACCAGGGCGTCCACGTGATCGTCCACCCAGCGCTATAGGTTGTCCCGGATGGCCCTGTGCACTGGAGCAATGGCGGCATCAATGTCGAAATGGGAGTCGAGGTTCTGGAGATGGCCGAAGACGCATGAGAACATGCGCCCAAGGAGGCCCTAGCTCCTCTCCTCAACAAGATTGCAAGCCCTCATGGCCCGGTCCTCCAGGCGCGTCACAATTTTAGTGAAGAATCATAGGTGGCTGGCGTTGTCTTCCGCGCAGGGATGAGGGGCGCTCTCCTCGCAGATAACGCTCAGTGCTCGGTGCGCCCTCACTCCGAGGGCCTGGAGCATGGGGGCGTGCTCGCGCTACAACGTTTGCCGACGGCATGCCTCCTCCCTGTTCTGCTGAGCGAGGGATGCAACATCATCAATCTGCCGCTGGAGCGAGAGCAGATCAGCGCGGGCCTCGGCCAAATCGGTCTGGGGAGAGACCTGGGCCGCCGTAGCAGTCTTCTCGTGCTGCTCCGCCTCGGGCAGCCTCGACCTGAGGATGGTGGTCCTGCCCTCAGCTTCAGCCTCCTGGAACTTCAACTTCAGGTCGTACTCATTGGCAAGATCTGCACGAGCCTTCTCTACTCTCCGGGCGACCTCCTCCTAGATCTTGGCCTCACGGGCGGTGATGGCATCCTCAACCAGGGCCACGTGGCGCTCCCTCGTCTCCAGTCGTTCATGATCCAGGCTGCGCTCCAAGGCCTCTAGTACCAGTGCCTCCTCGCGATTCAGGATCTCTCTCTCTCTCTCTCTCTCTCTCTCTCTCTCTCTCTCTCTCTTCGGAAGACGCTCCCCTCATCGATGCCAAGACAATCCTGCACGCCTCGATTTGCTGCTCCAGGGCGGCATTCAAGGCTAGTAGCTCACGTTCCTGCTCTTCGGCGCTCTTGCAACGGTGGTCGGCCTTCTTCGCCTCCTCCAAGGCACGATTGATGGCCTCGCGGGAGGCCGCGAGGGTCACTGCTGCTTTCTCCTTCTCGCGCTTGTGCTGAAGCTGCCCAAGGTTGATGGCGACCTTCAATTGGTGCCATTCATGGGCCAAGTGGAGGTCCTCCTTCTCAAGACGAGCGTCGACCACCACGAGCTCTCCTCCAAGGTGGCTCAACGCACCCATCGCCTCCTGCAAGAGCTCGTGGCGTACGACACCGCGTCCGCGCGTGAGCTCCTGCGCGTGGCCCAGTCCATCCTCCGCGCGAAGGGTTGATGTGGAAGTTCAAGCTGGCCCGCTCGTCCCCGACAGGGAGCTCGAGGCCAGCGCCCCCTCTCTCACCTTGTGAGCCTCGGCAAAGGTGCTTGGTGACACAGCCTCACCACTTGAAGATGGAGCCGGTGCTGGGGTCACCCAGCCGCCGGTGATGACCAACTGAGGAGCCCTTGGCACGCCAGCTACGTCCCAGGCTGGGGCGTAGAGAAGTGACGTCAGGAAGGCCGGGTTAAGGCCCCAGGTCGGCGTGTCCACCTCCGGAGCGGGCCCCAGACCCCACACGGTGGTCCAACAAGCAGATCTCAAGACCAAGGGCAAGTCAGCGGCCAACGGGGGCCGCACCTCATGATGCCACTCCGCTCCAGTCGGGGGGATCCTGAAGATCTTTGATCCAAAAAGGATGCAGCACTCAACAAACTACACAGATGAGGTACTTACTCGTCTTTGTCAATGTATTTCCTCTGCTTTAACGACCGGCAGGCGCCACCACTGCAGCCTGGAGGCACCTTCCTCTTGCGAAGCGCTTCGAAATCCAGGCGAAGCTTGCCGAAGCCCTCGGTGCGATCACCGTCGCCTGGGGTCGTTGGCAGGGCTCCCGAAGGGCTGACCTCATGAGCGTCAGGCTACGTCGCCCCCTCGGCCTTCGCCTCAGGACAGCTCGACCGAGCCTCGGGGGCTCCCCCCTCAGGGGCCTCGAACCGCATCGGCCCTCCGGCCGCTGCCTTAGGATTGTTCACCCGAGCCCTAGGAGGTGTCGCCTCGGGAGCCGTGACTAACGTCACCTCTTCAGCAGCCTCCTCACTGGCGTTTGACGACGCTCAACTCCCGGCACATGCTCTTGTGGCGGGTGCCGAGGTGACAGCGGGCAGGGGAACCACAAGGACGGGTCTCTCGCGGGGCCCCTCAAGGCCAACTGGGCGCAATCCCCATTCGTCAAAAGGGGGCATCTGCCTCACAAACTCCACCCTGTTCGAGCAGCGATACAAGAGGCAACCCTCCTCTGGCAGATTGGGCAGCGCGGGGTCGCCCGCCAGGAGCTCGAGCACTGTATGCCATGCCTCGGGAGGAAGACCAGATGCATGAAGCTTCATGGGGTCCTCACAGGGCTGAGCACGCCGGCATCCAAGAATACCCACCGCTTCTGAAATCCATCCATGACAGGTAAGAGCTCGAAGTCAATCCCCAAGCTGGTCGTCGCCGCGATGGCCTGGAAAGACACACACCCCAAGCGTTGGAGGGCGACCATCAGATGCAGCGAGAAGAAATGGCGAAGCAAGGTCATGGAAGGGGCAATGCCCACCATGGCCTCACAGACGAAGGCGAAGACGGCGAGGAGGATGATGGATTGGGGGTCTAGGTGCAGCGCATTGACTTTGTAATGCGAGAGCACGGCATTGAAGAAATCAGAGAAGGGGGAATCAAGCCGGACCAGAGGGCGTGAAGATGGATGGGGATCTTGGTGGCTGTCCTATCGACCGTAGCACGGGAAGCAGGCCAAGCCACGTCACTCCCACTCATTGGAATCGGTGGCAAGCGCTAGGCGAACCTTGTCCATCCCTTCCTGGTTGAGTACCACCGACCGCTCGATGGCGGGCTCGAAGACCGGAGGCGCCGGGGATGAGTTACGGGACTTCTTATTTCCCTTCTTCTTCTGACTCGGCTCCATGGCAGCGGGGGAGATTTGTGCCGGGTCCGGCCGGGGAGGGAACCACTTTTTTCCAAGGACAGAAGAACTGTGGGAGCGCACTGCCAGCAATGGAGGCGAAGCTGTGTTGGCAACGATGGCCGCCTGGCCTAGCGGATTTCAAGGCTGTGTGGGGAAGCGGAGACGCCCACGTCCAATCAGTCACCACGCGCCGACCAAGGCCACATGCGGTTGGGGCCCGCGGTGCTCCGCACTTGCCCTTTGGCTTTGCCTCGAAGCCAAGTTCGAGCGTGCCTTGGGCCCGGGGGCTACTGTCGGCGTCCTGGGAACAGGGGTACCCAGACTTGCCTACCTGCGGCACATGACGTGGCTCCATCGACGGCCTGGTATGACCCAACATTGACAACAACAACTCAAGACCCTTGCGAGGGGCCAAGCCTCGCGAGGCGGACGACGGCAAGACCTCCCTGGGGGCAGCCTCACTAGGCTGGCTCCCGATGAGAGGATATATCCATGCAAGGTGCACCTCGTGAGGTTCGCGTGACGTGAGCCATGACGACCAAGGCCAGGCGGGCGCCAGTGGGTGCCGTGTACCAGTTTTCCCCTTTGATGCTAAGGGAGCAGGCGCAGGCCCAGAGTCCCGAGGAATCAAGCAAAGGTTTCCATATCGGTGCAACAAGACCAATGACCACCAGGATGGCAGGACAAAGGTCATCATGGAGCCCAGGGCGGCGTCACCACCATAGCCTTTGGCTGGCGAAGACTACTTTTGTCAAGATAACTTGTACTAGTTGTCCCCCTTCAAACTTGGCTGTTGTGGGATCCCTTCCCGCTTAGATTTGGTAAGAAGACCAAGGCCGCTATAAATAGTACCTAGCCACCACAAGAGAGGGGTGTCGGTGTGAAAACCGACGGATCTCGGGTAGGGGGTCCCGAACTATGCGTCTAAGGCTAATGGTAACAGGAGGCGGGGACACAATGTTTACCCAGGTTCGGGCCCTCTCGATGGAGGTAATACCCTACTTCCTGCTTGATTGATCTTGATGATATGAGTATTGCAATAGTTGATATACCACGAGATCGTAGAGGCTAAACCCTAGAAGCTAGCCTATGATTCGGATTGTTGTTGTCCTACGAACTAAACCCTCCGGTTTATATGGACATCGGAGGGGGCTAGGGTTACACAGACTCGGTTACACAGAAAGGAATCTTCATATCCTAACTGCCAAGCTTGCCTTCCACGCAAAGAAGAGTCCCATCCGGACACGGGATGAAGTCTTCTATCTTGTATCTTCATAGCCCAATAGTCCGGCATATACATATAGTCCAGCTGTCCGAGGACCCCCCCTGAACCAGGTTTCAATGACGATGAGTCCGGCGCACAGATTTTCTTCGGCATTGCAAGGCGGGTTCCTTCTCCGATTACTCCAAAGTAGATCTTGAACATAAGAATCGTGTCCGGCTCTGCAAAACAAATTCCATATACCACCGTGGAGAGCATAATGTTTTCCCGAGTCCAATCCGCTGACAGCTTATAGCGTGACATCACGCCACAGGCCGGTCTTTATTCGAACCGTTTTTATCCTACCCCTCCGTATTTCGAGGCGCGGTTTCATTGGCACGTCTTGCCAAAGCAGAGATCATGTCCCCTTATTACGTGATTCTCATCAACATGGGCGTGGTAACCCAACCGTCTCGTTTCTATGATTCCTTGGGAATAGGCATGTTTTAAGGCCACATAGGGGACGTTTGATATTCGTCATGTTTATAAGGAGGCCGAGACCCGCCCTTCCCCTCTACGCTACTCCGTCCTCCTCTCGCCTCGAGTTCCAGCACCCAAGGCTCAACCAGTCGCTTCGAACCTCAGGCCATGTCCGGATCCAGCATTCAAGGCCGATGGACGAGTTCCTCTGTCACCGAGGAGGATATCACGAAGCTCAGGGAGGTGAGGTATTTGACCGCGGAAATCCTTCACAGGCTTCCTGCACAAGGGCAGGTTATCCCTACTCCTAGGCCTAATGATAGGGTCGTATTCATCCCTCACTTCCTTCGGGGGCTAGGTTTCTCCCTCAATCCCTTCATTCAAGGGCCCATGTTTTACTACGGACTAGATTTCCATGATCTAGCTCCGGACTCCCTCCTTCACATCTCATCATTTATTATCGTATGTGAGGCTTTCCTCTGTATCTCTCCACACTTCGGCTTGTGGATCAAGACCTTCGATGTAAGGCCGAGGATAATAGATGGGAGACATGCAGAGTGCGGAGGTGCTCTGATAAGCAAATCGGCCGACATCGTCTGGCCAAAGGGTTCCTTCACCGCAACTTCTGGCCTATGGCAACGGGAGTGGTTTTATATCACGGAGCCCCGTGGTACCAAGTGGGTGGCTTCACCCGCCTTCCGATCAGGCCCTCCGCCACAGCTTGCATCGTGGATCAACAAGGGCCTGGATTGGGGATCGCTAGATGAAGTTCAAATATTGCAAAGCCGCATTTGAGATCTTATTAAGAAGGACATCGACCTCGTCAAGGTAATGCAAGCTATGTTAGTCCGTCGGGTCTTTCCATGCTAGCGCCGACCTATCCGTATGTGGGAATTCAATCCGAAAGGACTGCGAACCATTCAACACTTCTTCGGCACAAAGCTCGAACGGATGTATGAATTAGTCTTTGGGTCACGAAAAAGGTGTCCGGACACCATAGAGGACACAGGCCTCGACTGCAACCATCCGGATTCCCCGGTAAGTACTCAATTTCCGAACACGTTTTAACTCTCTCATAACAAAACTGAGAAAACCATACTCTGCCAGGGCTGGGTAAAGAAGGAGGAGAGGATCAGGTGTTCGGCCCCTCTTCCCGAAAACTCAGCGGACCAAGTGTTAACCAGGATGCTGGCTCTGGCACCTTGTCAAGTGTCGTTGAGGGAAGAAAAGGAGAGGAGTGGAGAGGCCTCAAGCGGCCTTCATATCGGAGGTGCGTCACGCATCGTATCTGGGGAAATCGGAACTCCCGTGTCAGAGCGTGAACAAGGAGGAGAATCTAACATTCCCTCCCCCCACGGGAAGAAAAGAGCCGCTGATCAATTGTAATATAGCAGGGTTTTTACGCCCAAACTACGGATGTCGTGTTCTCCACAGGGACTAGGCGACAGCAACAACGCTCGGCTAAAGCTAGGTGACACAATTCAGATTATGAATGCCAGAAAATATACCTAAACCTAACAAGGTTATTCCCGAAGATCTTTCACAAAGAAAATGCAAATAGCACAGGGGGATTAAGATTTTACTCACTGTCTTTTTGGTATTTTCATACTACTAGAAACAACAGAAACTAACACGAAAGGAAAGTCACATGACAAAACAAGTACAGGGGGAAGAAACAAGATAATATGACAGAGGATAGATTTTTCACATCACAAACACACACATATATTTATCATATGCAAATTATTATTTCACTAAGCAAAGTATGACAGATGAAGTACTTCTCAAAGTGACAAGGTATCAACTAGTGAGGACATACAAATCTAACAATATATAATACAACTTCAAAACTGAACCAAACAGAAGGATCTTACACTTAACAAAATTGAACATTACATAGTACTAATCATTACGCTACTCAAAATTATAGAAATTAGAGAATGAGAAAGAGAGTTGTAGGTGAAGAGGAGAATCGAGCAGCAAAGGGGGCGCTGGAGAGAGGTTCAGAGGAGCATCAAAGCAACATTAGTTTTGGTGTGGGAAAAGCAGTAGAGTTGAGGAAGGAGCAGCAGAAGTTTCAAGCAGAGGAGGAGGAGCAGAGAGATGAGCAGCAGCGTGGGGTTGAGGGGATGCGCAACAGCAAGAGGAGGAGGAGCGAGGTGAAGGAGAAGTAAGAAGAGGAGGTAGCAGCAGCAGGGTTAGGAGAAGAAGAAAGGTGTAGGAGAAGTAGGGAGATGGATTGCAGGGCGCGCGAGGTGGTGGCGCTGGGTGTTGGTGCTGGTGATGTATGGCGCTGGTGAATTAGTGGAGGAGCGGCTAGTGGTGGGGGGTGTTGTTGGCGCGGTGGCGCGCCGCCACGCCGGCCTGGCCGTGGCGGCGGCCGGAGGTGGATAAGGAGTCGGGGGAGAGAGATGGAGATGCCAGGCCCGAAGGGGATCGATGGTTGCCGCTAGGGATTTGATCCCCCTCCTCTGATCTGCCACTTTTGCTCTTTTGCCCTTCCACTTCTCTTCTTTCTCCACAAGATGATCCCTCCAAGTTTAGCTTGGCCCCTCTGGTTACTTCTTTTCTCCACGGTCGGGTCCCTCCGTAAATTACAGCAACCACAGTTTCTTAACACTCTCAATTATAGAAGGATTTTGGGCCTTTTCACCCTTTTCTGCAAAACATGGAGGAGTGTTGTAAATGTAGCATAATGGGGTATTGGAGTATTTCTTAAGTAAATAATGTGAAAATATGATTACAATTGGATGCAAAAAGGCAAAAAAGATTATATGAAGAAATGCTCTATCAAGTTCCCCCACACTTAAATCTTTGCTTGTCCTCAAGCAAAGGCATATGACAAGAGCTAGATAGTGAACAGTGAGCTAACTAGAGAATGTCCCAGTGAAGCAGATCTCCAAATATTGCATGCTTTGGACTTAGCTAGTGAAAATCAATGGTTAAGAGTGCTACATATCAATAGGACACTATTAAACTCGGCCATTTTAAACTTTTGCAATGATAAACGAAGATTAGCAAGTTCAAATGCTGATTGTGCCAAAAGGTTCCTAAAGAGAGCACGCTCCCGAGAACAAAAGGAACTTGAATTAAATCACTTATTTGCAGAAATATAACATTGTGGTTGAACCACTTATTAAATTTGAAGGAAGTAATGATAATATTTTATCAGTCTCACCAAAGGAACATACCACCGATCCCGAGAACATGGTATACACCTGGCTCGACCAATTATTAGTTTTTTTAGTTTGTTTGTATCCCCAAAGGAACATAGCACCGATCCCGAGAACATGGTATACACCTGGTTCGATAATTACATTTTTTATTAATTACTGCCCAAGCTAACCCGATTTCACATGCCACCGATCCCGGGAACATGACATGCTATTGTAGGTAGTCAGACTTATTTATTCATTATTACTTATCCTAAATGAACAACGCTTAAGCACAAAAATAGGAATCATCACTTCTCCATGTCTGGTTCACATGCTACCGATCCAGGGAACATAGCATGCTAATCTATAGTGGTTAGGTGATTGCTCTCAATGGGAAGACACTTGGCACAAATTCAGCATCTAAACGTGGTGATCTAGGTGTATCGAGGTAAAAGCAGAAAATGATTAAGTTTTCTAGTGTACTAGGGATTTGAGCACTCACCTAACCACTAACCTTGTTAGGTTTAGGTTTATTTTCTGGCATTCATAATCTGAATTGTGTCACCTAGCTTTAGCCAAGCGTTGTTGCCGTCGCCTAGTCCCTGTGGAGAACACGACATCCGTAGTTTGGGCGTAAAAACCCTGCTATATTACAATTGATCATTTTGGCGCCGTTGTCGGGGACTAGCGTCGTGTGACTGTGTTAGGCAAAACATGGAGCAGTGTTGTAAATGTAGCATAATGGGGCTATTGGAGTATTTCTTAAGTAAATAACGTGAAAATATGATTACAATAGGATGCAAAAAGGCTAAAAAGATTATATGAAGAAATGCTCTATCAGCCGCTCCCAAAGACCTGAAGGCAGTGGCTTCCAAGCGAGGGAAATCCCTATCAGGGGGCACGGATTTGGGAGGCGATATTGCCGCATAGTGCCCACAAGGGGGCAACCTTTAGCCAAACCATAAGTGAACGAACGTGCTTTAATAAGCATGCCCCGTTCTTTTGTTGTTTGTGAGGGTACTATCTGAAACGTATGTTTTGCAGTTCGGTCTATAGCCCCACTCGACAATCTTCTTCCTCGAGGGATCTTCTTCAGGAGATGATGGAGAGCGAAAGGCCGCCTCATACCTCCCCGCCCCATAAGGCAGACAACCCCAAGGTGTCATCCTGGAGGATCTCTCCCGATCCGCGAAGGAGGACAAGGCCAGAAGATGACTCTTCGGCCGCCCGAGGTCCGGGGCGTTCGGCTCCTAGAGAGACCAACAACAAAAGCCCCGGACTGTCTGATATACAGCCGGACACATGGACGGGTCTTCTGCGGCAAGCGCCTATCTCGGAGGAACATCGTACCTTAATGGGTACAGTGTTTGCGAGAATTTACTCCGCAAAAAGCGGATTGAATGAAGCCTTTACGAGCCTGCTAAGAGGCTTTGAGGTACGCAATGTGTACTATGTATAGATAGTAGCCCCTGAGACTCTGGTTGCCCTCCGAACGGGGTGATCAGCGGATCAAAAGATAAATAAGCTCAGGTATTAATTTTGCTAATTTGTACACAGGCGGCTGCAGCCCCGGCTACTGCCCGGGCTGCCGAATTTGCCGAACTAAAGCGGCAACTCGATGTAGCAGATGATGACATCACGCTAGTGAACGAGAGGCTTTGAGGTGGCTTGAAAACCCGAATATGTCATATAGGAGCAACAACCTTGAGATCTCATCGTTTGTTTCTAGTAATCATATGCAGGGATTCAGGTACAATGAGGAGAACCACAACTATGCTCCACAATAGTCTTTTTCAACTCCTATTCATATACCTATACACCAGGAGATGTGTCCAATGGAGTTAAATGGTCCTCCATTTGGTCAACCAACAACTCCAGCACCTTTCGAGCAATCTCATGTGCAAGTGCCCACACAAGATGAATTTGATGATATAGAGAAGCTCACATTGCTCAGTCTCGAGTTCACTTGGAGTGCTGAAGATGATCCAATTAGGCCGGTGATACTAGATGAAATGAAGAAGATCAAGAGTGGGAATGAGCTAGTGGAAGAAGTAAGGAAGATTGAGAAGAACATCAACGCTGGCAGTACTATATCATCACAGCTTGAGTTGAGTGTGGCTGAGATATCCATTGATACATGTGAGGTTCCAACATCCTCACATTTAGCTGAGAAAGATAGCGAGAGCCTAGAGGAAGAGATACATCAGATTGAAGATGTACTCGTAGCCAAGGCACAAGATGATCCAGAGCTCAAATGCCCAAGTGATCAAGTTGAAGATCCAATGTCTATCCCTCTGAAGAAGTAAAAGAAGCTGCTGTAGATGAATATGAAGAACATGAGATTCATTTGCCTATTGTCATATCAGAGCGTGATGTGTCAGGTTTACCCAATCCTCTCGATGACATGCGTCCTTATGATTCCTTTGCTTCTACCTTGCATTGCATGATGCCATCTGTTAAAGTAGATTTGAAAAAGTATTTGCTTGGATATGATCAGATATACCCTATTAGTGGCATTACTCACATTAATGATGATCACAGTTACTTTCCTCGTGCTAGACCTATGCTTCATGAAACATATCATTCTTATGCTAGTCTTGAGCTTAATGAAAAATATCATCCTCATGTTAGTGTTGACTTTGCTGATTTCTACCATCATAAACATGTGCTTTATAGCTATGCTTATGTAATTGGATATTCGATTGATGACTTAGAGGGTATTATCCCTACCACTTGCATTGTCTCTTTCGTTGAGTGCTCTTTCAGGTTCTTGCTTGTGCACGAATCACTACATGCTGACCAAGTTCGAGATGACATTCCCTGGGACCCCGGTGGACCCATGGCATGGGGATGAGGAGAAGCAAGGAGCACACATGAAGATAGAAGCTGGAGAAGGCATGAGGATAGGGAAGCAATAGGAGAGGAGTCACAATGCACGAGGAAGCAAAGGAGAAGAGTTGCAGTTTAGAGAGTGTCGAGCGAGTGCTACTTCCTATAAAAACCCGGTGAGCTGTTTCATGACCCATTCCTAGTATATCATCCATTGATACATGCTGAAATCAAATGTTATTTTGGTCGCTTGAGCAATTTCTTCAATATCGTCCCACTGAATTTTACCTTTGACATAGGGTGATTGATGTGAATATGTGAAGTGAGAGTTGAATGCCTTGTAAATTAGTGATCTACATAATGCTTGCTTTGCTGAAATTAGTGCCAAGTGTCACCTAGATCACCTAGTTTACAAGGCAAGCATTGTGTACAATTTTGTTAAGAAAGAGAGTTGTAATGATTAGTACTATGTAAATGATTAGTACTATGGAGGAGTGTTGTAAATGTAGCATAATGGGGGTATTGGATTACAATAGGATGCAAAAAGGCTAAAAAGATTATATGAAGAAATGCTCTATCAGCCGCTCCCAAAGACCTGAAGGCAGTGGCTTCCAAGCGAGGGAAATCCCTATCAGGGGGCGCGGATTTAGGAGGCAATATTGCCGCATAGTGCCCACAAGGGGGAAACCTTTAGCCAAACCTTAAGTGAACGAACGTGCTTTAATAAGCATGCCCCGTTCTTTTGGTGTTTGTGAGGGTACTATCTGAAACGTATGTTTTGCAGTTTGGTCTATAGCCCCCCTCGACAATCTTCTTCCCTGGGGGATCTTCTTCAGGAGATGATGGAGAGCGAAAGGCCGCCTCATACTTCCCCGCCCCATAAGGCAGACAACCCCAAGGTGTCATCCTGGAGGATCTCTCCCGATCCGCGAAGGAGGACAAGGCCAGAAGATGACTCTTCGGCCGCCCGAGGTCCGGGGCGTTCGGCTCCTAGAGAGACCAACAACAAAAGCCCCGGACTGTCTGATATACAGCCGGACACATGGACGGGTCTTCTGCGGCAAGCTCCTATCTCGGAGGAACATCGTACCTTAATGGGTACGGTGTTTGCGAGAATTTACTCCGCAAAAAGCGGATTGAATGAAGCCTAACGAGCCTGCTAAGAGGCTTTGAGGTACGCAATGTGTACTATGTATAGATAGTAGCCCCTCAGACTCTGGTTGCCCTCCGAACGGGGCGATCAGTGGATCAAAAGATAAATAAGCTTAGGTAATAATTTTGCTAATTTGTACACAGGCGGCTGCAGCCCCGGCTACTGCCCGGGCTGCCGAATTTGCCGAACTAAAGCGGCAACTCGATGTAGCAGATGATGACATCACGCTAGTGAACAAGTGGCTTGATGAGGCGCAAGGTATGTCTTTTGGGCGGTCAGTGAGTATAAAGAGGAGCATGATGCTAGAATTTATAATACACTTGACTGTAGATGGTGCTGCCGCCGTGGAGACTCTTCGGGCTGAGCTTGCCCGGGCCAAGGAGCAAGCCAGGATAAGCAACATGGCTGCCGAGAAGGCAGTTGGTGAATTAAAAGCCGAATAGGCTGGTCGTCACCTGAGTGAGGAGAGAATATCGAGCATGGCGCGTGAGCTAAGGGATGTCGCTAGCCAATATGCCCTTCTCGAGAAAGAGACCAAAGAAAAAACGGGTGACCTTGAGAAGGCCTTACAAGCGGCAAAGGAAACCCGGTCAGAGGCTAGAGCGGCACGGGAGGAGATCCAGCAGGCCGAGGAGATCGCGGTTGTGAAGCCCTTTTTAGTACGAACTAAGTTCGGCGATCGGAAGTATGCCCCGCTTGATCAAATGTGAAGTTCTCCGGACGCATATTTGGACTTGTCAAAGAGTGCTTCTGATGCGACGCAGTTTTTCCAGGCCCAAGAAGGCCATGAAGCGGAACGGCTTTTCTGGTCGCAGTTTAGCATGCCAAGGCGTCCGCTGCTGTTGAATGAGCAGATGGCCGAATGGGCCGAGCTCCACAGGATATCCGGGCTTGCCATGAAGGCTGTCGTGGACCGGCTGTGGCCTGGGGGAGCAACTGTGAATAGTTATTTCGGTTTAATGCAGCAACTAGTTTGTGCGATGTTGCATATCGACGCTGTCAAGCGGTCAACATGCATAGAAGGTGCACGGATGGCCCTTGCCCGTGTAAAGACGTATTGGGAAAAGATGAAGGCCACCGATATTGCAACAGGGGGTCCACCCGGGGGTCAGGACACACCAGATCAATATTTTGACGAAGTCTTAGAGGGTGCCCGCTTGATAGAGGGTCAGTGCTCGAAGAATATTATGTTCGAGTAACATGTATCCGAATTTTTTGAAAACAATGCTTATGATAATGAAGGCCGTGTTTATACTTTTGCCCGCAAAGTATTTTAGTGCCTCCTGTGCAGCCGTTTATGTATATATGTATATAACCTGAAAGTTTGCAGTCGTCGGCTTCAGCCCCCTCGCGTATAATGCGGGGGTGTTTGTAAAAGCCCTTGATCACACTTGACCCAACGTCCTGGTCCATTTAAGGAGGTGTTAGTGTGGCGAACTAGGCAATCAGACTATAGAGCGTTAACGCTTTCACTTTGCCACAGGAGTTTGACGGTGGGGCTACTATATAGCCCCTGGTATATCCGCGTTTATCTAAATACGGTGCATCTACATACATGACCGAAAAAACGTCCTTCATTAATATGGAGGAATCGCGAAGATTCCTTTGAGTCATCGAGTGGTTGACCAGCTCTCGCCTTATCATGACAGTCAGTTTTCGGCTTTCTCTACTGAGGTGCTCGTCCGGATGAACCAGGGCACAATCGCAGTAGTTCTCCCTTGGCCACCTTAGCCGATAGAAGGAACGTAAGGTAGCAAACACAGGAGCCGGGAAAACCTAACTATTGGCCAAAGACATGATTCGGAGCTGATGCATATAAGGCCAAAACTCGCGACGCCGAACACTCCCGAAGGTATTCAGACTTTTCAGTATATACCGTGCTGGGTACAGCCCCCGGTAATGAACCCTGAAAGGCACGTGCTACGACCCAGCGCGAGGAGAGAGCACCTGTGGTGAGAATATAGTTCTCAAAGCACACTGCTGGCTGCCTCTATAACATCCATTTTAGTACGGTGAATCATAAGTTCACAAGTACTGCCGATATGTTTCCTTGGCGTTTTATATGCCAGGAGGGTATGAAACAACAAGAGATAATAATAAGAAAAAAGGTTTATACAGGGTCTTAATCTAAACAGAAACTTTGAAACGGGGCCCTGCTTCACGTCTGCGCCTTTATCTCCATTGTGCAGTGTCCTTGAAGGGTATATCATGATGGCCTATCTGTAAAAAAGAAAGAACCAGCTGAAAGAATCTGGTACGGCCGTGGGTACAGTTTGTTGATTTTGATGAACCGTGAACTGTAGCTTCTTGAGTCCGAATAGGGTCAAGCCGAACTATAGACTTCTTACGTGCAGGGTGCCTCCAGCGCTACCCAAGGGATTTTGAGTGTATATTTATGTATATGGGAAAACATGTACAGTCTTCATATGGGGCGATCTATGGGGGCAGGGTTGCTAAACAAGCGCAGGTTTATGTGAGCTTTTACACGTAGGGGTGTGTCGAACACGTTTGGTTGTGTCCGCAGTCTTGAGGACCGATGAGCTGTTCGGCTTAAAAAGGCCGCTTCATGCTTCGACTACTAGAGTCGCCGCGTATTCTTCTGTACGAAGAGAACGCTCTGTACTTCCGCTCACCGTAATAACACCACACGGTCCAGGCATCTTGAGCTTAAGATAAGCATAGTGCAGGACTGCATTGAAACAGGCAAAGGCCATTCATCCGAGTAATGCATGATAGCCTCTTCGGAATGGAGCAATGTCTAAGATTAGCTCTTCACTTCGAAAGTTATCGGGACAGCCAAAAACGACGTCCAATGTTAGGGTTCCCGTGCAGCGGGCCTCTATGCCTGGTATTACTGTTTTAAAAGTAGTGCTTCTATGCTTAATTCTTGATGGGTCTATCCCCATCTTATGGACAGTGTCCTGATATATCAGATTGAGACTACTGCCGCCATCCATGAGGACTCGGGTGAGGTGGTATCCGTCAATTATTGGGTCGAGCACTAAGGCAGCCGATCTCCCGTGATGGATACTATTCGGATGATCCCTGCGGTCGAAGGTGATCGGACAGGCTGACCATGGGTTGGATTTGGGGGCGACAGGCTCTGTAGCATATACATCTTGGAGTGCATGTTTGCGCTCCCTCTTTGGGATATGAGTGACATAAATCATGTTCACTATTTTGACCTCCGATGGAAATTTCTTCTGTCCCCCCATATTCGGCTGGCGAGATTCGTCCTCGTCTTTGCTTTGTGGTCCCTTCCCCTTGTGTTCGGTATTGAGATTGCCGGCCTGCTTGAAGACCCAACATTCTTTGTTGGTATAATTGGCCGGTTTGTCGGGGGTGCCATGAATCTGGCAGTACCTTTAGAGAATTTTATATAGGCTAGATGGACCATCTCTATTGCCTTTAAATGACTTTTTCCTTTGACCGGGTCTGGAGCCCCTGAATCCGGCGTTTACCGCTGTATTGTTGTGACGCCCCCGATTCAATCGTACACTAATCATGCATGCAAATGTGTATGATCAAGATCAGGGACTCACGGGAAGATATCACAACACAACTCTAAAACATAAATAAGTCATACAAGCATCATAATACAAGCTAGGGGCCTCGAGGGCTCGAATACAAGTGCTCGGTCATAGACGAGTCAGCGGAAGCAACAATATCTGAGTACAGACATAAGTTAAACAAGTAGCCATAGATGGCTAACACAAACTGGGATACAGATCGAAAGAGGCACAGGCCTCCTGCCTGGGATCCTCCTAACTACTCCTGGTCGTCATCAGCGGGCTGCACGTAGTAGTAGGCACCTCCAGTGTAGTAGGAGTCGTCGTCGAAGGTGGTGTCTGGATCCTGGGCTGCAACATCTGGTTGCGACAACCAGGTAAAATGGAAAGGGGGAAAAGAGGGAGAAAAGCAACCGTGAGTACTCATCCAAAGTACTCGCAAGCAAGGAGCTACACTACATATGCATGGGTATATGTGTAAGGAGGCCATATCAGTGGACTGAACTGTAGAATGCCAGAATAAGAGGGGGATAGCTATTCCTATCGAAGACTACGCTTCTGGCAGCCTCCGTCTTGCAGCATGTAGAAGAGAGTAGATTGAAGTCTTCCAATGTAGCATCTCCAAGTAGCATCTCCAGTAGCATCGCATAGCATAATCCTACCCGGCGATCCTCTCCTCGTCGCCCTGTTAGAGAGCGATCACCGGGTTATATCTGGCACTTGGAAGGGTGTGTTTTATTAAGTATCCGGTTCTAGTTGTCATAAGGTCAAGGTACAACTCCAAGTCGTCCTGTTACTGAAGATCACGGCTATTAGAATAGATTATCTTCCCTGCAGGGGTGCACCACATAACCCAAGACACTTGATCCCATTTGGCCGGACACACTTTCCTGGGTCATGCCCGGCCTCGGAATATCAACACGTCGCAGCCCCGCCTAGGCACAACAGAGAGGTCAGCACGCCGGTCTAAATCCTAAGCGCGCAGGGGTCTGGGCCCATCGCCCATTGCACACCTGCATGTTGCGTACGCGGCCGGAAGCAGAACTAGCCCCCTTAATACAAGAGCAGGCTTACGTTCCAAGCCGGCGCGCGCCGCTCAGTCGCTGACGTCTAGAAGGCTTCGGCTGATACCACGACGCCGGCATACCCATAACTACTCCCGCGTAGATGGTTAGTGTGTATAGACCAAATGGCCAGACTCAGATCAAATACCAAGATCTCATTAAGCGTGTTATTATGAACCAACCGCGGACGCCGACCAGGGCCAGGCCCACCTGTCTCCTAGGTGGTCTCAACCTGCCCTGTCGCTCCGGCACAAAGATCCACCCAGAGGGCCGTCGGGACAAAGGTCCTTTCAGCCCCCAATCCGTGAATCACTTGCGGGTACTCTTCGAGCTGACCCGACTTTAGTCACCATCTGTATAGTATGTATGTATGTATAATATATACCTGTGATCACCTCCCAAGTGATCACGGTCCAATAGTATAGCAAGGCAGACTGAAAAGAATGTAGGGCCAATGGTGATAAACTAGCATCCTATACTAAGCATTTAGGATTGCGGGTAAGGTATCAATGACTGTAGCAACAATGACAGGCTATGCATCAGAATAGGATTAACGGAAAGTAGAAACATGCTACACTACTCTAATGCAAGCAGTATAGAGGAGAATAGGCTATATCTGGTGATCAAGGGGGGGGGGCTTGCCTGGTTGCTCTGGCAAGAAGGAGGGGTCGTCAACTCCGTAGTCGAACTGGGCATCAGCAGCGTCGGTCTCGTGGTCTACCGGAGAGAAGAGGGGGAAGAAACAATGAATACAATGCAAACAAATGCATATCGATGCATGACATGACAAGTATCGATGCTAGGTGTGCCCAATCGCGGTAGTAGGTGATACCGACAAAGGGGGAAACATCCGGGAAAGTATTCCCGGTGTTTTACATTTTCGGGCAGAGGTACCGGAGGGGAAAAGTTGCGAGTCCGATAGGCTAGGGATGTGTGGCAGACGAACGGGCTATGTATCCGGATTCGTCTCGTCGTTCTGAGCAACTTTCATGTAGAAAGTATTTTCATCCGAGTTACGGATTAAAAGATATGATTTTCTAAAGATTTAAATCATTTTCAGGAATTTAATTAATTATTTAAATCCAACATTATCCAGAATAGTAAATGATGACGTCAGCATGACATCAGAGTGATGTCAGTCCACAGGTCTTGATGTTAACTATCATAAATCCTTTATGATTCCTATAAATGTTGAAAATGCAGTCATGACTGAGCTGGCTTCTGCTTTTGGATGTCAAATTGGAAAGATGCCTTTTACTTACCTTGGTTTGCCTGTGGGTACTACAAGGCCTAAGATGGTTGACTTTATGCCTTTGGTGGACTATATGGAGAGGAGAATGACTGCTAGTTCCTCATTCCTAAACCAAGGCGAAAGACTACAGTTCCTAAACTCTGCCTTGTCTTCCATGCCAATCTTCTTTATGGGCAGCCTGGCTGTGCCTGCTGGAATCCTAAAGCAGCTAGAAAGGATTCAAAGGTAGTGTTTGTGGAGAAAGAATAGGGATGAGCCTGCTCCATCTCTTGCTGCTTGGGATTTGATTTGCAGACCAAAAAGTAAGGGTGGTCTTGGTATCTTGAACCTGGGTGTTCAAAATGTGGCTTTGCTTCTTAAGCATGCTAGAAATTTTCTCAACAGGAAAGATCTGCCTTGGGTGTCCTTAATTTGGGACTCATATTATCATGATGGCATGCCCCAGGGAACAACTGCTTGTGGCTCCTTTTGGTGGAAGGATATTTGCAAGGTTTTGCAGAACTTTAGGGACTGCTCCTGGGTGCAAGTCAATGCAGGGGACACTGCTCTTTTTTGGTCTGATAACTGGAACCTTGGCTCTGAAGTTTCTACCTTACAGTCTAGATTCCCTAGACTATTCTCTTTTGCCAAAGATCCCTGGATCTCTGTTAAGGACATCTTCAACTCAGTTGACTTATACCAACACTTCTATCTACCTTTGTCTGCCCAAGCTTTTGATGAGTTGAACTTGATAAGAAATATGTTGACCTCTCACACCAGAGATGACACTAGCAAGGATGTATGGTTATGGCAGGGTTCTCCCAAGGGTTACAAACCTAAGCTGTTCTATAATCATGTTTTCCAAACTGAAACTTTCAACCACCTGCTGTGCTGGATCTGGAAATCCTCTTGCACTATCAAGATCAAGGTTTTTGCATGGATGCTCACCATGGACAGACTTAACACCAAGGATATGGTTGATAGAAGACACTGGCACCTGGATGATGGTGTTTCTTGCAGGCTATGCCCCCTGCAAGTACGAGAAACCAGAGACCATCTCTTCTTCAACTGCAATTTCAGTGTCAGAGTTTGGACTTATTTGCAGATTGATTGGTCGTCTGGAACCTCAATGTCTGACCTTGTCATCCAAGCAAGGAGAAGTTTTGATAAGCCCTTTTTCACTAAAGTAGTGTTTATTGCCTGCTGGAATATTTGGATCATCAGGAATGCAAAAGTGTTCAGAGGTGAAAGGGCAAGTTTTAACAAATGGAGAGGAGCTTTCAGGCATGACATAACTCTGATGCAGCATAGAATCAAGTCTGGATACAGGGATGAGTTACTCAAGTGGATTTCCTTCTTGCCCCCTTAGTTCTGCCCTTTGTTTCTTTGTTTCTTTTCTTCTTTTCGGTTACCTCTTGTAATCGTGTTGTTGTAACTGTTGCCTGCCTTTAATAAAGTTTTGAAATG
>NC_041387.1:426774961-426781732 GCF_002162155.2 Triticum dicoccoides | reverse complement strand
TTGTAGTTTCTTTTTTTTTATTTATTTTCTTTCCTGTTTTAAATCATTTTAAATTATCTAGGTATTTTATAAAAATGTGTTTGCTTTATTATAATTACCCAGGCATTTAACTGCACATCCTGAACATTTTAGTTTAATATTTTGAAAACTTTGTCGTTTGACATTATTTGAATTTGAATTTGAAACATTTTCGAATCAACCCGAGATTAACTACAGTGACCGAGGTAACATGGCACCATTAACGTGAGATTACTGTAGCATGATTATCCGGGCGTCACAATTCTCCTCCACTACAAGAAATCTCGTCCCGAGATTTAAGAAGTAGAGAAGGGGGGAGGTCTAGTTACGAAATTCTAACAGATCTCCTCGGTCTTGGTTGCTCTTCTCGAAGAGGTTGATCCCTTTCGTTGATGTCTTCATTTCTCTGCTTTAAGTCACCATGATTAGGTCGTCATCCTTCCTTCGGGATCTCCATCGTCCTACGAACGCGACCAAGGGGAAAAACTCCGGAAGAACGCATCTCCACAAAGCTAGGCATCTGACGATGAACTCAATGGGGAATACAGAAGGTACCCCACGAGTTGTATTTCAGTGAGTTCGTTGAGTGCAATATACGATGGTACCAAATTTTCAAACGGTTAGGCAATCATTCGATGACTAGACAGAAGCTGGAATGGGGGTTTGAACAACGAGAATAACATGGTGTTTCATTCCAGGATGATTACTGGTATGGCATTTAACTCGTGAATCACATACGAAGCCAGGTGCAAATGATACATTAGAATCCGGGTTGTAAAGAAGAGTCAGGTTTCGATCCAGTGGACCTGTGGGTTATGGGCCCACCATGTGGGTTGAAAGTAGGAAGGGTGGTGACAACTTGCACAGCCGCGACAGGGAGGCATGTTAAAGAATAGCTTGCCAGCTATGCCGACAACAATGTCGGTACCAAGGACGGGGAACGAAGAGAGCAATTTCCCTGCTTGTTGAACAAGGCGAACCAATTGGCAAAGTTATCACCCATCGGTGGTTACCGGAATGTCATCAACCATAGTAACAGGGCCTTACAGCCAGAGTGGTACAACAAGGTGCTTACCTAAGCAAGGAATTACCTCTGCTCAGTTAAGTCAGATTTCAGGAAATGTTAAACAAAAGAATGGAAAGGAAAAGGTGATCATCAGATTAAACAGAACAATGGAAAGGAAAATGTGTTTAAACACATATTTCAGGGATATATCCTCCCCAAGGACAAGCAGAGCATGATATCCGTGGCAGGATATAATGTAGAAAACCCTTTAGGTAACGGGAGAGAAATTTCATGACATTACCCATACAAAGGTGTTTGGATAATTGATAAGGAAAATTTAGCATTGTGCTTCAAATGCTCTTATTGAAAATCAGATTACCACAGACATGCTTCGAGATAGCATTGACATGGTCTTCAAGCAAAGGTCAGACTTGGATATACAAAGGATTCATCAGGAACAACTTATAAAATAAGTCTCGCAATTTCCTCATGGAAGAATCGTTAACCTTGCTAAGATGGAAACTATAACAATTGGTCCTCCGGCCAGGTGTGCTAGGCATGACATCACCTTACCGGGTCATATAAAGACCAATATTCTGACTCTTGGAAAATGTTCCAACCATCATATCTGACCGAGATTCAGATCTAATCGGTGTTAGGATACCTCAGACTCAGGATGCTTGAGAAGAAAAGGGGCGACACAATTTGACGGGATGACACTGTAAGATTCTCGGGAAATGAACTATGAAGTGATTTCCGTTAACAAGAGTTCATCATTAACCCAAGGAGAGGACAAGAAGGTGGCTGATGAACTCAGCGACAATTCATCAAGATTTCCGAAGGATGGATTTCCATAATTTTGTGAACAAGGAGATAACATTTGTCAGATCAAAATGATATATTGATGTATGCTCGAGGAAAACATACACAATTTAACAATGGTTGAAAGGTGCACCCGAAATATGGGCTGGGTTGCACGTCCAACATTGGAATGGTGATTCAATAATCAATAGTCTAAGAATGAACGGCCGACCATTAACTTCAAAGCAATAGGGTTGCTAGAAGGGCGGAATCCAAACAGCGCCGCTCACTTGTTGGTACCCTGGTTGGAATCAACACGAGGACCCAAGAAAGAATGGTGATGGTGAGAAGTATCACCATACCAAGAACTCTTAAGAGGTGGTGAAATTCCCACGACATTCTTGACATAAAAGGTGGTAATATTCCAAGGTAAAGAAGAACAATGATGGGTAGCAAGGAACTCAAGGTATAACACAAAACACGAACAAGTTTGTGTTGGAGGGAAGGTAATAAAGTGGTTGATGATAACACAAATCATCGAGGCAAGGATGGTGTTTCTCATCATGAATCCGATTGATATCCTGGAAGAGCTCATAAGGTTGATGATGATCACGACACATTTGTCGAGAGGTTACACGAAGATGTAATCGATCGACGATGACATCAAGTCAAATGAATGATGAAGCGAAAGGTTATTGGAACCCCGGTTAGGACACAAACTCGAAATCAAGTTTGTTGTTCAGGGAGAAATGATATGACGATGAAAATCGACGCAAGCTTAGTTCATCGTTGAAAGTTGTGCTCCGGGAATAAGGACCAGGTAGCACAGTTAAAAAAAATTAGTATGATGATGATATAGCTGATCAGGCTAGGAATGACTTAAAGGATTATTAAACTCGTAAGGAACAAAAATTACTTAGAGTTATTGAATCGGAGTGCTGAATCGATTCACTTATCGGTTTTCTCGGTTAACAAACAACCCAGAAGCATGAAGTGACAAAGACAGGGTAAAGGTAGTACTCCATCAAAGGACAGGGTAATGTAGTGCAATGTCATGATATCCTCGAGATTCCAGGGGTAATTCTCGACAATAGACCAACGTAGAGGTTGGACTGGGGTACTGCTTTGCAGAGGACAAGTGCTTAAACTTGCCCAAGAAATGGGATCAAGGAAGAACATATGGTCGGAACCATGATTGCAAAAGGCCAGATCCCAGATATAAGTTGAACTTATACCAAGGGAATAATTAATTTAAGAGAAGCTTTTAATGATAAGATCTACATCGTGTCCATGGGCATGAACACAAAGTTCAAGGTCGACTCCCACTTCTTCAATGTATAATCTTTCATTCACTTCTCACGTTTGATGAAGTTGTAGTGTTGAAATTTTATCTGGCAAAATACCAGAAGAGTATGACTCGTGAAAACTTTCGAGTTCACACATATTAAGGAAGGCATAGGTTCAACCCATCGGGGCATCGTGGAAACATATACCACAAGCTTCAATAGTAAATATCACCAGCTCGAAAGCAGAGCATGGTTGGCCACATCAAGGGATAGGATTTACCAATGGCATTATGTATCAAGGAAAGAACTTCCAAAGTGATTGAACCTGAAGGATGTTGTCAGTTAAAATCCAACAAGGATCTGATGGTCCATAACAAAGCTGGTGTGAGCACCGACATAATCAAAGGAAGAAACAATGCAAAGGCATTGGATTATAGAAACAACTGACTAATTCAAAGCTCAATTGCAAAGGAATTATTATTTCAAATTCAAGGGATCAGAAGCAACGCTCTGACTAAGGATGGATAAGTTGAACAGACTTAGGGTTACAATCGACGACAATTTGATTGGTCGAGAACAAGCTCATGTTCAAAATGACGTCTGAGCCGGAAGGATGAATTCTAGGATCTGATTAAGGATTGCGAGCATTTACAACATATTGAATCAAGTGACTCGAAATGATAGTGATAGAGGATGTCAACGGAGATTACTAGAAGTATGGCATTAACCATAATGCTGGAAGGCAAGGAATTCAAGAGCAATGGGCTGCTGAGGATTTTCAGAAAATCGAATGGTATTTCGAGGACTTATGTGAAACACATGAACGGCTAGGGATGAGGGGATACTCGGCAAGTGCGAGGAATTATCCGTTTGGGTATTCAGGTGACAAAGAATCAACAAGGCAGTAAGCTCAAAGGATTATCGAAACAACGACGAGTGTTTCGGGGTATCTTGTAATAACAAGACCAACTGGGGATGAATGTAAGAATAACAACTGCAAGTAGTTATCCATAAGGGTTGACGGTGGAAGGGGAATTGCAAATGCGATGAACACAAGTTCCAGGGTTAACAGCGAAGAGTATCTTCAGGGTCTTCACGTGCAGCAGACGATCATCAGTAGTAAGAGGCTCTCCGGGTGAAAGTGATAACGAGATCCTAATGTTAGATTTAGTAAAATTCATTTAACCCGAATAGAGAAGAGATCAGAGTCCCAGAGTATAGACAAGGAGTAAAAGATTCTAGTACCACCCAATGGCGACGTGGGCCCGTAAGGCACACAGCCATGTTAGTAAAAGTTTTGTAATGTCTAGACTTGACTTCGGCCAAGGAGTTGGAAAGGGGGATTCCTACAGGCAGTCGGCTCTGATACCAACTTGTGACGCCCCCGATTCAATCGTACACTAATCATGCACGCAAATGTGTACGATCAAGATCAGGGACTCACGGGAAGATATCACAACACAACTCTAAAACATAAATAAGTCATACAAGCATCATAATACAAGCCAGGGGCCTCGAGGGCTCGAATACAAGTGCTCGATCATAGACGAGTCAGCGGAAGCAACAATATCTGAGTACAGACATAAGTTAAACAAGTAGCCATAGATGGCTAACACAAACTGGGATACAGATCGAAAGAGGCACAGGCCTCCTGCCTGGGATCCTCCTAACTACTCCTGGTCGTCATTAGCAGGCTGCACGTAGTAGTAGGCACCTCCAGTGTAGTAGGAGTCGTCGTCGAAGGTGGCGTCTGGATCCTAGGCTCCAACGTCTGGTTGCGACAACCAGGTAAAATGGAAAGGGGGAAAAGCGGGAGAAAAGCAACCGTGAGTACTCATCCAAAGTACTCGCGAGCAAGGAGCTACACTACATATGCATGGGTATATGTGTAAGGAGGCCATATCAGTGGACTGAACTGCAGAATGCCAAAATAAGAGGGGGATAGCTATTCCTATCGAAGACTACGCTTCTGGCAGCCTCCGTCTTGCAGCATGTAGAAGAGAGTAGATTGAAGTCCTCCAATGTAGCATCTCCAAGTAGCATCTCCAGTAGCATCGCATAGCATAATCCTACCCGGCGGTCCTCTCCTCGTCGCCCTGTTAGAGAGAGATCGCCGGGTTATATCTGGCACTTGGAAGGGTGTGTTTTATTAAGTATCCGGTTCTATTGTCATAAGGTCAAGGTACAACTCCAAGTCATCCTGTTACCGAAGATCACGGCTATTCGAATAGATTATCTTCCCTGCAGGGGTGCACCACATAACCTAACACGCTTGATCCCATTTGGCCGGACACACTTTCCTGGGTCATGCCCGGCCTCGGAAGATCAACACGTCGCAGCCCCACCTAGGCATAACAGAGAGGTCAGCACGCCGGTCTAAATCCTAAGCACGCATGGGTCTGGGCCCATCGCCCATTGCACACCTGCACGTTGCGTACGCGACCGGAAGCAGAACTAGCCCCCTTAATACAAGAGCAGGCTTACGTTCCAATCCGGCCCGCGCCGCTCAGTCGCTGACGTCTAGAAGGCTTCGGCTGATACCACGACGCCGGGATACCCATAACTACTCCCGCGTAGATGGTTAGTGCGTATAGACCAAATGGCCAGACTCAGATCAAATACCAAGATCTCGTTAAGCGTGTTATTATGAAGCAACCGCGGACGCCGACCAGGGCCAGGCCCACCTGTCTCCTAGGTGGTCTCAACCTGCCCTGTCGCTCCGGCACAAAGATCCACCCAGAGGGCCGTCGGGACAAAGGTCCTTTCAGCCCCCAATCCGTGAATCACTCGCAGGTACTCTTCGAGCTGACCCGACTTTAGTCACCATCTGTATAGTATGTATGTATGTATAATATATACCCATGATCACCTCCCGAGTGATCACGGCCTAATAGTATAGCAAGGCAGACTGAAAAGAATGTAGGGCCAATGGTGATAAACTAGCATCCTATACTAAGCATTTAGGATTGCGGGTAAGGTATCAATGACTGTAGCAACAATGACAGGCTATGCATCAGAATAGGATTAACGGAAAGTAGTAACATGCTACACTACTCTAATGCAAGCAGTATAGAGGAGAATAGGCGATATCTGGGGATCAAGGGGGGGGCTTGCCTGGTTGCTCTGGCAAGAAGGAGGGGTCGTCAACTCCGTAGTCGAACTGGGCAGCAGCAGCGTCGGTCTTGTGGTCTACCGGAGAGAAGAGGGGGAAGAAACAATGAATACAATGCAAACAAATGCATATCGATGCATGACATGACAAGTATCGATGCTAGGTGTGCCCAATCGCGGTAGTAGGTGATACCGACGAAGGGGGAAAACATCCGGGAAAGTATTCCCGGTGGTTTACGTTTTCGGGCAGAGGTACCGGAGGGGGAAAGTTGCGAGTTCGATAGGTTAGGGATGTGTGGTAGACGAACGGGCTGCGTATCCGGATTCGTCTCGTCGTGTAGAAAGTATTTTCATCCGAGTTACGGATTCAAAGATATGATTTTCTAAAGATCTAAATCAATTTCAGGAATTTAATTAATTATTTAAATCCAACATTATCCAGAATAGTAAATGATGACGTCAGCATGACATCAGAGTGATGTCAACATGTCAACTGGTCAGTTGACCAGTCAAACCAGACAGGTGGGTCCAGTGGGAAAGGCCGGCTGG
>NC_041387.1:426760920-426774789 GCF_002162155.2 Triticum dicoccoides | reverse complement strand
TTTTTGTTTTGTTTTTTTTTCTGTTTTTGTAGTTTCTTTTTTTATTTATTTATTTATTTTATTTTCTGTTTTAAATCATTTTAAATTATCTAGGTATTTTATAAAAATGTGTTTGCTTTATTATAATTACCCAGGCATTTAACTGCACATCCCGAACATTTTAGTTTAATATTTTGAAAACTTTGTCGTTTGACATTATTTGAATTTGAATTTGAAACGTTTTCGAATCAACCTGAGATTAACTACAGTGACCGAGGTAACATGGCACCATTAACGTGAGATTACTGTAGCATGATTATCCGGGTGTCACAATTGTCCAGGCTTTCTTCGTTGTTTTGACATTTGTTTCTATTGCTCGTGGCTTTCCATGGTCATCCCTGACTTCGGATGTGCCAGGGTCGCTGGTGCTGCTATGGGCCAACCAGCTGTCCTCTCCTGCGCAAAAGCGGGTCATGAGTGTAGTTAAGGCTGCCATTGTCCTTGGCTTTTCCTGGCCTGGGTGTCTGGATAGCCATTCGTCCCGGACACTGTGTTTGAAAGCTGCTAAGGCTTCAGCTTCCGGACAGTCGACAATTTGGGTCTTCTTAGTGAGAAATCGGTTCCAAAGCTTACGGGTTGACTCTCCAGGTTGTTGGGTTATGTGACTTAGATCGTCTACATCCGGAGGTCGGATATAGGTTCCTTGGAAATTGGCCCTGAAAGCATCCTCAAGTTCTTCCCAGCTTCCAATGGAATTTTCGGGGAGGCTTTTCAGTCAGTGCCGAGCTGGTCCTTTTAGCTTGAGGGGTAGGTATTTGATGGCATGGAGATCGTCTCTGCAAGCCCTGTGGATGTGAAGAATAAAGTCTTCTATCCAGACAGCAGGGTCTGTCGTTCCGTCATATGCCTTGATATTCACAGGTTTAAACCCTTCTGGAAATTCATGATCCAGCACCTCATCGGTGAAGCACAAGGGGTGTGCATTACCCATGTATTTGGCTGTGTCATGGCGCGGGCCCGACGGTTGCAGTGTTTGGTGTTGGTTCCGAACTGGTAAGTTACCTGCATATTTGGTTTGATGGCCCTAATCCTATGCGGGAACGCGTTCCCTGGATCCATAAATGGACCTGGTTCTGCCAGCCTTTTTGTCCAGGCCTTCATGTAAATCGTGTTTCTGGTTCTGGGTTGCGACCTCCTTTCCTTTATGGGGAGGGGTGCGGTTTTGTGTGCGGCATTATTAGCTGCTCTGTTTCGACCACGAGGTGGTTGGCCTGGTTGATCGACTGAATTGTTATTCGGCGGTATGGGCACAATAGCGTCGTCGTCGAATTCAGGCAGCAGCTTGCGTATGGGGTAGCTCTTTGTTTGGCAATTACCACCATATTTTTCCTCGGTGTCGAGCACTTCGTTCCATTTATCATTGAGCGTATCCTGTGCGGCTTTAAGCCATTGCTTCTGCTTCTTCAAGCTCCTCGCGGTGGCGATAAGTCTCCGGTGGAGGTGTTCTTGTTCCAATTGTTCTTCCGGGACGATGAATGCATCGTCATCCAGATTGTTCTCCTCTTCGGAGAAAGGTTGATAATTGGGGTCTTCGGCATCGCTGCGATCAGACAGGGGCCCCGGGCTGTGTTCGCCATTCTCCGTTGCTGGGTCCGCGGTTTCTTCATTGTCTTCGGTGTTGTCCGGGGTGTTATTCCCTCTTGTGCTGGTATCGCTATTTTTACCATGGCGAGTCTTCGAGCGGCGCCGCTGACATCGGCACTTTGGCTGCTTTCCGGGAGTTTTCTCCTCAACTAGGTCCTTTTTGTCATTGCCATTATCTTCTTTGGGTGTATCCACCATGTATATATTGTATGAGGAGGTTTTCACTGTCAAAACCAGCGGATCTCGGGTAGGGGGTCCCGAACTGTGCGTATAAGGCTCATGGTAACAGGAGGCAGGGGACACGATGTTTTACCCAGGTTCGGGCCCTCTCGATGGAGGTAATACCCTACTTCCTGCTTGATTGATCTTGATGATATGAGTATTAGAAGAGTTGATCTACCACGAGATCGTAGAGGCTAAACCCTAGAAGCTAGCCTATGATTATTGTTGTTCTTGTCCTACGGACTAAACCCTCCTGTTTATATAGACACCGGAGGTGGCTAGGGTTACACAGAGTCGGTTACAAAGAAGGAAATCTACATATCCGAATATCCAAGCTTGCCTTTCACGCAAAGCAGAGTCCCATCCGGACACGGGACGAAGTCTTCAATCTTGTATATTCATAGTCCAACAGTCCAGCCAAAGTATATAGTCCGGCTGTCCGAGGACCCCTTAATCCAGGACTCCCTCAGTAGCCCCTGAACCAGGCTTCTATGACGATGAGTCCGGCGCACAGATTGTCTTCGGCATTGCAAGGCAGGTTCTTTCTCCGAATACTTCATAGAAGAATTAGAACACAAGGGTCGTGTCTGGCTCTGCAAAACAAATTCCACATTTCACCGTAGAGAGCATAATATTCCACCGATCTAATCTGCTGACAGCTTTTTATGACATCATGCCATGGTCCGGTCTTTATTTGAACCGTTTTAATAACCAGCCACTACACGCGCCGCAAGGCGGTTTTATTGGCACGTCTTGTCGAAGCAGAGATCGTGTCCCCCTTATCGCGGGATTCTCATCAATACATGTGTGGGTAACCCAACCGTGTAGGTTTAATATGACACCTCGATTTAAGGGAAGTCCCAAACGGACATGCGGGGGACACTTGATATTCGTACTCTTTATAAAGGGGCCAAGGCCTGTCCTTTTCTTCCCACGCTTGATCCTTCCCCTCCCGTACCTCGAGTTCCAACACCCAAGGCTCAAGCTAAAGCACTTCGGTTTTTCGACCATGTTCGGATCCGATCAAGGCCGGTGGATGGCCTCCTCCATCACAGAGGAGGACATCCAGAAGCTTAGGGAGGCCAGGTATCTCACCACCGAGATCCCGCACAGGCTGCCTGCTCAAGGGCAGGTCATCCCCACTCCCGAACCCAAAGAGAGTGTCGTATTTGTTTCCCACTTCCTCCGAGGATTAGGTTTTAGTCTCTATCCCTTCGTGAGGGGCCTTATGTTCTATTACGGGCTAGATTTCCATGATCTAGCTCTGGATTCCATCCTTCAAATCTCGTCGGTTATCGTCGTGTGTGAAGCCTTTCTCCGCATTACCCCCCACTTCGGCCTGTGGCTCAAGACCTTCAATGTGAGGCCGAGGGTGATCGATGGGCGTCACGCAGAGTGCAGAGGCACTATAATAAGCAAAGGCGCCGACGCCCCATGGCCAAAGGGTTCTTTTGTGGAGACTTCTGGTTTATGGCAGCGGGAGTGGTTTTACATCACCGCTCCCCGAGGTACAAAGTGGGTGGCTGCCCTAGCGTTCCGCCCGGGCCCTCCACCCCAACTGGCATTGTGGGTCAACAAGGGGCTGGACTGGGGGCCGGTTTATGATGTGCTGACATTGAAAAGCCGCATCGGAGATCTTCTTAAGAGGGATGTCAGTCTTGTCAAGATAATGCAAGTGATGCTGGTTCGTCGAGTCCTGCCCTGCCAACGTCGTCCTCTCCTTATGTGGGAGTTCAACCCGGAAGGACCATGAACCGTTCAACAATTCTTTGGCATGACGCTCAAAGAGATGTATGAGTCATTCTTCGGATCATGAATAAAGTGTCCGGACACCACCGAGGACGCGGGTCTTAATTGTAACCGTCCAGATACCCAGGTAAATACTTCTGTCACTGAACACACCATCCTTTATGTTTATTATAACATCATTCTAAAAAATTGCTCTCTGCCAGGACTGGCTGAAGAAGGCGGACATGATTAGGTGTCTGGCCCCTCTTCCCGAAGGCTCGCCGAATCCTTTGTTGACCAGGATGCTTGACCATGCGCCGTATCAGGTGCCATCAGGAGAAGACGAGGGGAGGAATAGAGAAGCCACAGATGGACCTCATTTTTTACACATCCAGATTGGAGGAGTAGGTGCCTCCACAAAGGAGGATAGTCTGGGAGGGGAACCTAAAGTCCCCCCTCCTCAAGGCAAGAAAAGGGTCGCCTCCGAAGATTTGGAAACGGAGGCTTATAAAAGAGGGAAGAAACCCTCGCCAGAGGACCCTGCCCCAGAGGGCATCATTACCGTGCAGCGCCCGCAAGGGGGCCAGCCCTCCACCGAGCCATAAGTGAAAGAGTACTTTGGTAAACATATCCCATTTTGTCTCTGAAGATAATGACCGAAACGTATTTGTTGCAGTCCGGCTTGCAGCCCTTCCCCACAGAGTTCGTCCTCGGGGGATCTTCCTTCGGAGATGATGGAGAGCGATACGCCTCCCCCTGCCTCCCCGTCACATGGGGCAGACGACCCCGAGGTATCGTCACGGAGGATTTCTCCTAATCCACCAAGGCCAGAAGTTGACACTTTGGCTGCCCGGAGTCTGGAAGTTTCGGCTCCCAAAGAGAGCTTCAGGAGGAGTCCGGGAGTGTCCTGCACACATCCGGACACACTAATGGGCCTTCTGGAGCGAGCAGCCATCTCAGAGACACATCGTGCTTTAATGGGTATGGTGGTTGAGAGGATTTCATCTGCAAAAAGCAGTTTGAATGAAGCTTTTACGAGTCTACTGAGAGGCTTTGAGGTACGCAAAAAATGTATTTTTGATGGTTTCGCACATGCTAAGTGTGGTCTGTATAGATAGTACCCCCTGAGACTTTGGTTGCCATAGACGTGGAGAACAGAGGATCATAATCTCTGGTAACAATCTCACTGCTTTATGTGCAAGTAGTTGAGGGTTCGGCGACCGACCGATCAGCTGATTTCGCCGAACTAAGGCGGCAGCTGGACGTGGCCGATGCCGACATTGCACTGGTTAACAAGCGGCTTGAGAAGGCCCATGGTATGTATGTTCGGCTTTGTCGGCAAATGTTTAAGAGGAGCATGATGCTAGTATCTATAATATGTTGTGACTGCAGATGGAGCTGCTGTCGTGGAGACCCTTCGGGCGGAGCTTGCCCGAGCCAAGGAGCAAGCCCGGATAAGTGATGCGGCCGCTCTGATGGAGGTCGAGGAGTTAAGAGCCAAACAGGCTGCTCATCGCCGGAGCAAAGAAACGATAGCCCAGATGGCTACTATCGGGGGTTGGGTGCGACATATGCCAAAGGATGGCTTATCATGGTGGGCTCGAGTAGAACGTCCCCGGTGCCTGGAAGCGGGATGAGGCATAGACACGAACGCCAGCGTACTTTACCCAGGTTTGGAGCTCTCCTAGGAGATAACACCCCTAGTCCTGCTCTGCGGGGTCTCTGCATGATCACTAAGGCAAAGTGATACAAAGTTGCTCCTTGAGTTGTATGCTAGAGGAAGGAGAAGGCAAGGCTAGCTCTCTCCTGCTCTAGGGATGTGGCTAGGTCTAACGGGGTGGGAAGACTTTGCATGGGTGCCCCAGGGGGTTTATATAGGCCTACCCCCAGGGGTACAATGGTAATCTGGCCGGCTGGTGGGCCCGGCTGTTAGTGTCTCCGGCCTACGGCTTCTCCGCCGACTACTGGGGCCTGCCGCCTGGTGGGCCCCGCCGACTGGTCTGGTATGGAGCCGACATGCCACTCCTGCCGCTGGTGGGTCTGGCTGGTGGCTGCTTACTGTAGCCATGCTACTAATGACGCAGGTTTGGTCAGCTCAGCATGGCTACAGTCCCGCCGCCTGGCGGGAGGTCACTGTAGCCACACCGGGTCTCATCAGGTTAATGGTGCACTTGCTTCGAGGGAAGGGGCGGCCGCCTGCTGGGGGCCGACCTTCCCATGATCCAACTGGTGCGGTGTATGCCGTCTTCTGAGATGTCACTGCCCGGTAGGGCCCGCATTCTGCAGGCCGTACCGACAGGTCGTCGTGGGGAACAGGACTCCGCCTGTCCGAAGTGACGTCGAGGGGTGATGGCAACAGTGCCACGTCTTGGGGAGATCTCCGCCTGTACGGGGCACTGTGGCCACGCTAAGCCCGAGATTCGGGGGTGAGGGCTTCACTGTAGCCACGCCCCGTCTCGTCCTCTTGATGGGGGCACAAACTCTAAGGGCGCGAGGTGGCCGCCTGCTCGATGCCGTCCTCTCTAGTGGCCGGCTGGCTGGAGCCGGCCGCTCGTGGTGCCGTCTGTTGGTGGTTTGCCATCCTCTGGTGGCCGGCCGTTGAGCTAGCCGGCCCCCGGAGGGCAGAGATTCAGTTGGGGCATAGCAAGGCAACGCTGGCCCAAAGTCTTGATAAATCCAGGGACTCGGGTGAGGCTACCCGTGGCCCATTACTCCGACAGTAGTCCCCGAAGCTGGTGAGGCGTTGTGGTCGATGGGCCGCGAGGTCTCAGCGGCTTCCCCCCTCACCGAGCTCCGGAAAAATGTACGATCCGCCTTGCGGTTGGCCGACTGCTGGAGTCGGCTTTGGCCAGGCGGGACTTTTGGTCGATTTTGAACTCCAGGGCGGGAGAAACAGGTGGCGTGCCTGCTAAGCTTCCCAAGGCTGCCGCCCACCATAGGCATGCCATACGGCACGCGCCAGCCCAGCCAGCCTGCCATCCCACGCTCCTGATGGGATGTGACAGCGGGCCGGGCCCACCACTACCGTGCCTCGGCACACGGGCGGATCCGCTGTGCCGAGGGAGGCGGTTGCGATTCCCACGACCGTTCAAGGCGTGATAAATGCGCGCAGTAAATGGGGGGTCGTGGGGTCATGGGCGCAGTTAATCCCACGACCCCACACCCCACCCCCTCGGCTTCGTAGCCCGAGGGATATAAGTAGGGGGAGGGGTGCGGCAAAGCACGCACGCCCCCTCCCACTCTCTCTTCCTTCGCCGCTGCTGCTGCTCCGTGCTGCCGAGGCGCTGCCGCCGTTCGCCGCTGATGCACTCCTCCTTCCCTCGCGGCCCTGCCTGAAGCCATGGCGCGCGAGAAAGGCGGCGACTGGACGGGTCGACGGTGATTGACGATAACATCTCCTTCCTCCGCAACACGGCCAGATGCCGAACGCGGCATTCGTCAAGGCGCGGGTGCCGCCGGAGGAGGAGATCTCACCGGTGCTGAAGGGGAACGAGCGGGTCGTCTTCCGCTTGCACTTCCTCCGCGGCTTCGGCCTTCCGGTGAGTGGCTTCCTCTACTCATTCCTTGACTTCAAACACCTCCAACCTCATCACCTTACGCCCAACACGGTGACCCTGCACTCCGCCTTCGTCACAGCGTGCGAGGGCTATATCGGCATCCTCCCCACACTCGAGCTGTGGGGAGCATTCTTCTACGGAAGCTCGGCACATCCACCAAGGAGACGGCGGCCGAGTGCGGTGGATTTGTCGCCGTGCGCCGGCCGGCGAAAAGGAACGCCTTCCCCGTCATCAAGTTGTCACAGTCTGTAAAGATGTGGCAGCAATCTTACTTTTACATTGAGAACGTCGATCCGGCTGTCGACTTCATCAACCTGTCGGGATACGAGGCCGGCCCTCCCACCGGGCTCCGGCCCAACTGGGGCTACAAGCCGAAGCCGGTGTCACCGGACGTGGCGGCCGCCATCGGCCGACTTCGGGTGCTCCAGGAGTCGGAGGGCCTCGTGGCCTCCGACCTCCTCATCGCCTTCGTCGAGCGCCGGGTTCTCCCGCTCCAGGGCCGCCCTCATCCGATCATCTGGATGAGCGGGCACCGCGACCCCAGCCGACTGTGCATGAAGGAGATGCCGCATGCCGAGGTTGCGCGGATGGTGAACGAGATCTCCGACCTCAAGCTGTCGGAGGAAGACTGGCGGTACGGGAAGCGGCCGTATTCCCGCGATGATCCGCCGCTTGCCGTAAGTTCCTTCATTTCTTCCTTCAGCTCTGTTTTTCAGTCTTGTTCTTGTTGTGACGCGACTCCCTTCTGGAGTGCAGATTTATATGTCTGAGATGACGGCCGCCATCGTGGGGCCGGGTGGTGACTACCTGCCGGATACGGCAGTGAGTGACGTGGATGACCCCGACCTGGTGGCGGCTGCCCTGGCGGACGACGCAACAGGCGGCGGCAGCGGAGCAGGCGGCTCCGAGGAGGGCGGCGGCGTGGAGACTTGGGCCGACGACGACGATGATGAAGACGAGCCACGCCCTGCCCAGAGCACTGCCAACACTGGCGCCGGCCCCTCTACTGGGTCGCCCGCCCGTGGCAGAAACGCAAGTGGAGGCAAGGCGCTGCCCTATTCGGCAGCGCCCCGAAGAGCCCAAGAACCCAGCTGCGACGACCAGGCGGAAAGAAGCCGCGGCCAAGGTGGCCAAGTATCAAAGGCAGCCGAAGGTGCCAGTCATGGTGTCAGCGTAAGTATTCTTCCCATGTTTTCCGCCTCTTCGCCGATCCGGCCTAAGAAAACTTTTCTGACTTGTCTTCTTATCCCAGGGCCCCGCTGACTCTTGAGAAGTCGGGCGCCGCCTCGGTTATCAGGTCGGTGGCGACCTCCTCCACCAGCCGGCAAATCGACCCGGCCGCCGACCTCCGGGAGGCAAGGGAGCAGAACACGCGGGAGGCGCGTGAGGTAGAAGCCGACCGTCTGGCAAGGGCGGAGGCGGACAAGGCCGCAACATCTGCGTCGAGGAAGCTGGCGCAAGCGGAGGCCGAAGCCGCGGAGAAGGAGCGGCTCACGGAGGCCGCACGCCGCCAAGAGCCGCTGCTTGTGACGCCCCTGAACACTGCGCCACCTCCGCCTAAGTTTGAGGCGACGACTGGGGGAGCCGGCGACGAGCAGCCGATCAGGGAGAGGGAAGGCGGTGACGTGGTCATGCCGGATGTCATCGTGCCGCCGCCACCGCCGACTAGCGGACCACAGGACGAACAACCGTTCGCGCCGCTGGTGCCACCAGTCGGGGACGCGGTGGTGACGGGCCTGATTCCTGAGGTCCGCACACCCGCACGCCACCGTTTTGCGAAGGCGGCCTCGGCGCCACGGCCGCTAGAAGCCGGCGCCGCGAGCTCATCGGTCCCCGACATCGACCGGTGCCATGCCCGCTGGCTGGGTACCCGGAGGTGGGACGGGCGCCCTGGCCCACACTACTAGGAAAAGGGCTATAGATAGGACTGATTCTAATGGCGCACCAGGTAAGTAGTGTGCCACTACTATATACTAATGGCTCACCGGTTGCTCGTGCGCCATTAGTGTGGAAGACACTAATGGCGCACCGTGCTCACGGTGCGCCACTACTATTGATTTTTTTTCCATTTTTCCATTCAAACTAATGGCGCATGGATGGCAAAGTGCGCCATTACTAGTTAGAACTAGTAATGGCGCACGACCAAGATAGTGCGCCATTAGTATATTTTTTTTTTACTTTTTTGCAAACCTACTAATGGCGCACTATGCCAAAGTGCGCCATTAGTAGTTTAAACTACTAATGGCGCACTGTGCCACGGTGCGCCATTATCATAAAAATTATTATTTTTTACTTTTTTGCAAAACTACAAATGGCGCATGTCACTGTGGTGCGCCATTAGTATGTTGGGTTACTAATGGCGCATGGCTTAGTGGTGCGCCATTAGTAACCTGGGACCAGCTAGATATTTTTGGACAGCCACACCTACACACTCACTTTCCCCACTTCATTCCCCCCACCTCCTTCTCTAAGCTTGTCGTCTGCCTCCTCCTCCTCACCTCATTTGCACCATAGATTCATCAAAATTAAGTGGTGAAATTACGTTTTTTTGAGAGGTAAGTAAGGGGAAAGCTATCTTCATGTTGTAGATCTACTTTTTTTCTCCCTAGCTCGCTCCAACAACGTGCACATGCACTTTTTGTGGCCTAGCTAGATCTATGTATGTTTGTGGTGTTGCTTGTGTTTGTGGTGTTGCATATATGTTTATGTTTGCAGGTACTGGTATTTGAAATGCGATAGTTGCCAATATTTTGCCGGAATGTTGATTCATTTCCGTTTCGGCGAGAATTTTGGCACTATGCATTCTTTTTGGTCCTATTTTTAGGGAAGGTCATGCCAAATTTTTTCTTGGTTCTAAAATATCGTTTTGCTCTACCCCGCAGGCGACCATGGTCCGCACGATGACCGAAGGCATCGTGAATAGGTTTTTGAGCTCCGCGAAGGCCGAGATGCTTCAAAAGAACGAGACGGAGATAAGATGTCCGTGTTGAAGATGCAAGCTGAAGAGCCTTATTGCGGACCCGGATTCCGGGCAGGTGCGGGACCACCTGCTCTTGCGTGGTTTCATGGATGGCTATCGGTGGCAAGGTGATGAAGATGACTATGGAGTCGTCCATGGGGGCCGGGCAAGAAATGAGGAAGGGAAACAAGACAACCACCGCGGCGAGGGCGGGCGAGAAGACGAAGAATCTCCAGGACATGATCACGACGGTGATGATGTACACAATCATCATGTAGAAGATGTCGTACATGATGATGAGGAAGATCAAGACGAAGGGCATGATCATGAAGATGAAGATGCCGGAGCAGACGATGATGGAGGCTGGGTGCAGGACCCTCATATTCAAGAGCTGCTTCGCAAGCAGACGGATAACGCAAGAGCTGCCGCCCGAGAGAAAGCCAAGCTGGATCAACTGGAGATAGACGCGGTTACTCCATTGTATGAAGGATGCAGGCCCGAGGATACCTGCCTGAAAGTAACACTCATGGCTCTGGAGATGAAGGTAAAACACAAAATGACCGACGCATGCTTCAACGACAACATGTCATTCTGGCACGAATGTCTTCCCAAGGGGAACAAGTGCCCGACCAGTTTCGAGGAGGCGAAGAAAATCGTGTGTCCTTTGGATTTACCGCACGTGAAATACCATGTGTGCATGAACAATTGTATCATTTATCGGGACGAGCACACGGAGTCTACCATATGTCCGGTGTGCGGCGTCACTCGATACAAGAAGAGGAAGAAAGCTCCTCGAAAATCGGTGTGGTACTTTCCGATCACTCCTCGTCTGCAGTGGTATTTCACGGACCCTAAGGTAGCAAAGCTCCTACGTTGTCACGCGGATAGGGAGGAGAAGAAGCGGGAAGATGACGGAAATGATCCGGAGATAAATAAAAAAGACAAGATGCTGAGTCACCCTAAGGATGCAAGCCAGTGGCAAGCGTTGAACTTCGAATACCCAGAATTTGGGAAGGATCCAAGGAACATCGTGCTGGGCGCGAGCACCGATGGAGTCAATCCGTTTGGCAACCAGAGAAGCACACATAGCACCTGGCCTGTGTTTGTGTGGATGTACAACCTTCCCCCTGGTTGTGCATGAAGAGGAAGTACATTCACATGAGTATGCTAATTGAAGGGCCGAAACAACCGGGGAACGACATCAATCTGTATCTGGGGCTGCTGAAGGAGCAGCTAGACACGCTGTGGAAAACGCCAGCCAATACATGGGACGCCGCAGAGAAAGAATATTTCCCTATGAGAGCCGCACTGCTCACGACGGTGCACGACTATCTTGGTTACGGATATCTCGCGGGGCAGGTAGTCCATGGATTTTCTGGATGCGTAAGGTGCATGGATGACACAACGTATCGCCAGCTAGATAGAGATCCCGGGTCTTCGAAAACCGTGTTCATGGGACATCGAAGGTGGCTTCGTGATGATGACCCGTGGAGGAAACGCAAGGATCTGTTCGATGGTGAAACCGAACCCCAAAAACGCCCGTGTACGAGGAGCAGCGAGGAAATAGAAGAGCTGTTGAAAAGTTGGAAAGATTGCCCACTGCCAGGAAAAAAGGCGCCAGAGCCGGGAAAAAAGCGAAAGGCGCCAGAGCCGCTGCTGAAGGTATGGAAAACGAGGTCTGTTTTCTGGGACTTGCCGTACTGGAAGATCCACCATGTGCCTCACAGCCTTGATGTCATGCATATCACGAAGAACGTGTGCGAGAGTCTGCTTGGTACCCTACTCAACATGCCAGAGAGGACCAAAGATGGGCCGAAAGCAAGGGCAGACTTGAAATCAATGGGCATCAGGCAGGAGCTTCACGCTAATGATGATGATGATGATGATGATGATGATGATGAGGCGAAGCAGGACACAGAAAGTCGTCGCAAAGGCAAAAAGGCCAAGAAAGCCGGAAATGACTACCCTCCCGCGTGCTTCACTCTAAGTCAGGAGGAGATCGAGCAGTTTTTCAACTGCCTCCTAGGAGTAAAACTTCCTTACGGTTACGCGGGGAAGATAAGCAGATACCTAGACCCAGCGAAGCAGAAGTTCAGCGGGATGAAGTCTCACGACTGTCACGTGCTGATGATGCAGATACTTCCAGTTGCAATCCGTGGGATCATGGATGCGCATGTCCGTGAAACGCTATTTGGCCTATGAAACTTTTTCGACGTCATCTCTCGGAAGTCAATTGGCGTGAGGCAACTCAGAAGGCTACAGGAAGAGATCATGGTGATACTATGTGAGCTTGAGATGTACTTCCTGCCCGCATTCTTCGACGTTATGGTGCATCTGCTGGTCCATATCATGGAGGATATCATCCAACTCGGGCCGACGTTCCTCCACAGCATGATGCCGTTCGAAAGGATGAATGGTGTCATCAAAGGATACATTCGGAACATGTCACGTCCAGAGGGAAGTATAGCCAGGGGCTTTCTGACCGAAGAGTGCATCTCCTACTGCACGAATTATCTAGGCATCAAGAACCCCGTTGGTCTGCCCGTCAATAGGCACCTCGGCAGGCTCGCTGGATGGGGTCACCGTGAGGGTCACCGCGAAATGCATGTCGACTACGAGGGTCGACTCGCCGACTTTGAAAGAGCAAACCTAGTCGCGCTACAACACATAGACGTGGTCGATCCTTGGGTGGTAGAGCATAAAACCTTTATTGAGAAGACGTACAATGACCGAGGCCAACAGAGGACGGACGGAGATATATTCAGAGAGCACAACTCATGTTTCACGCGTTGGTTGAAGCAGAAGCTTCTGTCGTACCCTTTACATGAGGTTTCTTCCGCGGAAGAACAACTCATATTCGCCTTGTCACAGGGCACCGAGCACAACCTGATGACCTATGAGGCGTACGATATCAACGGCTACACATTCTACACCGAGGACAAGGACATGAAGAGCGATGGTTATCAGAACTCCGGGGTAACGATGGAATCCTACACCGGCAACGACAAGGACAGATACTACGGAAGGAGCGAGGAGATCTGGGAGCTGAGCTACGCTGGAGAGAAGGTCCCGATGTTCCGTGTCATATGGGCCAAGAGCGTCCTAAAAGAAGACCGGTATTTCACCACCATGGTTATACCCGAAGCCAAATCCAAGACCGCGGGCGCAAACGTCACCGCGAAAAATGAGCCATGGGTACTGGCTTCCCAAGTGGACCAATGCTTCTTCATTACCGACCCGTCAAAGCCCAGTCGTGTTGTTGTGAGGAGAGGCAAAAGGAAGATCATCGGAATGGATGGAGTAGCCAATGAGCAAGACTTCGACAAGTACGGCGACCCGAAGATCGAACATGACGACGATGATGAAGTAGAAGCACACACCACAAGAAGAAGCAGGACCACCCTACCTAAAGGATGTCCGTTCCACAGAAGAACTCCATTTGCGAAAAAGAAGGGCAAGAAGATTGTGAACAGATAGCTAGCTAAGATCGATTATATTTAAATCATAGTCTTCATTTCTCAATTGTATTTCATAGGCACTTTTTGATATCATGAATATTTTTAAATTTCATGGGCACTTTTTGAATTCATGAGGACACTTGATCTCGATCCCCCTCCATCTCGATCTCGATTCCCCCTCCATCTCAATCTCGATCCCCCTCCATCTCGATCCCACCCGCACCCTCCCCCGCTAGCTCCACCGCCGCCGACGACCCACCGCAACCCTCCCCCGCTCAACCGCCGCCGACGAGCATATTTTTAAAAAAATTATTACTGTTTT
>NC_041387.1:426760133-426760910 GCF_002162155.2 Triticum dicoccoides | reverse complement strand
CGACGACCCACCGCAACCCTCCCCCGCTCCACCGCCGCCGATGACCCACCGCAACCCTCCCCCGCTCTACCGCCGCCAACGAGCATATTTTTTCAAAAATTATTACTGTTTTTATAAAAAAATATTACTGTTATGATTTAAACAAGTTTGAACATATTTAAACACAAATAAATATCAAACAACATTTAAAATGCATATATTTTTTAAAAAATTATTACTGTTTTATATAAAAATATTACTGTTATGATTTAAACAAGTTTGAACATATTTAAACACAAATAAATATCAAACAACATTTAAAATGCATAAAAAAATATTGGGGAGCCTAGGAATCGAACCCAGGACCTCCTGGTGTGTGTGCTGCGTGCTGACCAGTCGGCTAGTGGGCGGGTTCTGATGTAGATAGGGTTAGGTGGTATATAACCTGACAAGTCGGGCTAGATTAAAACAAAATTCTAATGGCGCACGAGGGGTGGTGCGCCATTAGAACCCTCCCCCCACTCCACCTACTGCCCTCGCACTGTGTCCTCCCTCCCTCCCTCGCCAGATTCCCCTCGATCGACCCCAACCGTACGCCGCCGCCGCAGCCGCCGCCTCCGTTCGCCGCAGCCGCCCATGCGCCCCCGCCGCCTCCCTCTACCCTTCCTCCCCCTTGAGCAACGCCTCCCCCCGAGCCCCGCCTCCCCCGTGAGCGCCGCTCCCTCCGTCCCCTCCGTCCCCTCCGTCCGCCGCGCCTGCACGCCCTAGGGTTCCGGCTTCAAGGTGGGTGGCAAGCTC
>NC_041387.1:426740911-426760123 GCF_002162155.2 Triticum dicoccoides | reverse complement strand
CCCCTCCGTCCGCCGCGCCTGCACGCCCTAGGGTTCCGGCTCCAAGGTGGGTGGCAAGCTCGACACACCGTCTCCTCCTTGATGCGCCGCCTCCTCCTCGACGGACCTCCTCCTCGACGCGCCGCCTCCTTCTCGACGTGCCGCCTCCTCCTCGACGCGCCGCTGCCCACCGCCTCATCGACGCCGGCGCCCTCCTACGGCAGCCTGCCGTAGTCCCACAGGTGATTCCTCACCTCTCCTCCCTTTCCCTCCCCCCCTAGGCTACCTCCCGCAAGTACCACAGCCCTCTTCCCCCGTGTTCTAGGGTTAGCAAATTTGAGTGCCCTCTCGTGAGCCTCTCTTCAACTGTTTTTGCTGTTGTTTGGTTCTGAAGATGAGTAGCAAGTATAGTAGAAAGATGATGCATAGTAGGAAGATGATGCATAGTATTGATGAATTTTTTCTTATGAAACTGAAATTATTAACTCCCTCTGTAATTTGTAAGACATCCATTAATTTTCCTAAGTAATTGAGAAGAATTTATATACCAGAACATAATAAGAACCCTAATTAGTACAGTTTTCGTTAGCACACTGGTAAGATATAACTTACAACTTTACAAGTATCTCTAGTCAAGTCTGATATTGCTTTTGCTTATATGCGGTCAATTTCTCAACTTGATAACTAGTAGATCAGTAGTTTATATATTGTCACATTGACTAGGTTTCATACAAAAAAAATCCAGGTTACATAAATTTGTAATTTTACATGGCAATATTATATAGTGGTGAAAGGCTCAGCTCTGTCTGACTAATGCTATGCAATGTTATAAAATGGCTAACAGCCACACATGTGAATCTGTTCTTGATACACCTTTTCCCTTTTCTTAGAATCATCATATACATCTGCATATTTTAGGTTTCCAAGGAGGTAAAGGAATTGAAGTTCAGACAGTGCAGCAGCAGCAACACCTCCAAGGCGAGAACTATGTTCAGTTAGGTACAGTTAGCATCATGTAAGAAAATGGCCATAATGTGCCCTGATAATGATGTATTTTGTCATAAAAATATATAGTGGACTGCCATGATAATGACATGGTCCTGTGTTTGCAAGCTGTCATAATCTTCAGTTTACTTGACTTTTGAGCCTGCTAGTAGTTTACTTCCATGAGTTGTTTTATTGACATGGCACATTTGCAATGGAGTTTTATATATCTTTAGCCACGGTTCATTAACAGCAAGTCAGTTTTGTTATGCTACAATGATTTTTTTATCCTATGAACTCATTCTACTGCTACAAGAATTTGGTATCATCATGGTGTAATTTTGTTAACATTCTGGTTTTGTTAGATAGTGGCTACACTAATCTAGAGTGATACAATTTTCCTTCCCATTTGGTATCATCATGTTCAGTGTATACAGTTATAACATCATGTGGGTTTTTTAAGTCTGTTTACAGCTCATGTGGGTTTTAACATCATGTGGGTTGGTGAATGTGGATGATTTTTTTATCCTGTGAACTTGAATGTTGCAATGCTGTTTTCTTCAGAGGCTACTGTCAAAAACATGAGCAAAGATAGGCCCTTGAGTTTGCCAGAATGTCGATTAACTTCCGTTCCGGCAAATTCGGGTACTCCATATGTCCTATTTTCAGCAAAGGTCATGCTAAAATTTTCCGTGAATTTTAGCATGACTATGCTAAAAATAGGACATATGGGGTACTTGCGACTAATGCATGGGTCGGGGTATCTTAGTACTTAGTTAAGTAGGATCAACTGCCCTACCATTCTTTCTGCATTAAACCATAGGTGGCAATAGAGCCAAGTGATTAGGCCCAACTTAGAATTCTCCTTAGCATCGATAAACCCTAGATGATAAACCCAACATAGGTGGCAATAGAGCCAAGTGATTAGTGCCAAGTGATTAGGCCCAACCTAGGGTGCCTCGGCATCGATAAACCCTAAATGATGAAAACTTAACTTGGCTGCCCCGGATGCCTCGGTGTCGATGAGAACCTAAATGATGTACGCTTAGGCTTTTAGGGTGCCTCGGCGTCGACAAACCCTAAATGATGAAAGCTTAGGCTTTTAGAGTGCCTCGGTATCGACAAACCCTAATTGATGAGACCATGATCTTGTTCCTTGACAATAACCAACTTTTTGACCAAACTTTTTTCCTATTTAGAGTGAAACATGGCCCACAACGATGAGGCCGGTGGTTCGGGCGGCAAGCAAATCTAGGAGCTGTCCCAAGAGATGGAGGAACAACCTCACCGCTATGAGGACGCCGCGGAAGACACCGATCCTGATTACACAACCCCTAGTGGCGTCGGGGATGACACCACTGATGGTGCCGCCAAGGATGCCACCACTGATGATGGCGGCACACACACAGATGGCAGCCAATCGAAGAAGCAAAGGAAGGACCGGCGTCCGAATGCGCTCCGCACCATCAAGGAGGAATTCACTCAAGTGGACTCCGACGGGAATCCAACGGAGCCCAAACATATAGTCAAGGGGTACTCGGTTCAGCTCGGGTGCATTCTCCGGAGCACCGTCTCGATCAACACCGAGAACCTTAGGCATAAGGACCGAGGGAACGCCGCAACGCTATCGGACCTGCCAGACATCCCTATGTCGGACATCCCTATGGCACAGGATCCGGACAGCCCTATGGCACAGGATCCGGATGACGACGACAATGACGACGGTACATTTACCAAAGTCGATAAGTACTTTGCCGAACATGGGTACGCTGACGAGTTATGCGGGCCTCTTTCTCAAGAACCCAACCAAGACGACCGCAATCTAGCTGGTACGACGGAGAAATCCAATTGCAATAGGCGTCGTCTGCTGTTCAGTTCTCAGGAGACGCCTCCAGCTCCCGCCTTCACCGAGCCTCAGATAGCTGAGGTGTGAAATATTATCAGCCCCAACACGCTCAAGAAAGCGGTCTGTTAGCAGAACTCGGTCCCATTACAGGAGATCAAGAAGAAGGGACGGAAACGAAAGACTAACAAGGGCGCCGGTGCGAACCAGCCGACACCGAGTTCGATTCGTGCTCAGGACGGGCCACCTTCACCTAAGTATATCTCGAGGAGGGTGCATGTGGCGGGTAGGGCGATGCTACCGCCAAATATGCTGAATGCTGCAACCGGTGCTATGCGGAGTCTGCATGACAGTGTTCTTTCTTTGGAGAAGCGGCGTCTGAGAGAGAATGATGTGGCATACCCGGTTTTCGTGGCCAAGGTGCCTGAGGGCAAGGGCTTTGCGGATGGCGACATTGGGGGTACGATCGTCCTGCGGTTTGATGACATCTTTGCTATGTTTAACCTTCATCCGCTGCACTACACCTTCGTTCGGCTGTTTTCGCTGAGTATGGAGATGCGGATCATTAGAGACAAGACCCCGGACATCATGATAGTCGACCCCTTCTAGATGCGTGCCAAGCACTTGAACAGCGCTGGGGACCGCCAAGTTGCGAGTTCACACCTCGAAGGCGTCATTCTGGCAAACCCAGATAAGGATAACTTCCTTGTGGCTTACTTTCCCGAGTAAGTCATCCCTTAACCGCCTCGTAACATATGATTTCTTAGATTTTGATCATTCTTTTTTTTCTAACATTCCGTGTTCTGTGCAGTGACACACATTGCACACTCATCCTCTTAAGCCCGAAATATTCCATGGCCACTATTTCAACCCAAACCGTAACTCCAAGATAGACTAGACAAATGTCAAGAAAGTTCTTGATGATGTTCTCCCCGGCTATGCGAAATCTTGAGGCACCTTCACCAGGGCAGTTCGTAAGTACGGCAAGCACATGTTCTCACACAATACGAAGTTCTGCTGTGTCAAGCAGCCGCCTGGCGGTCAGAAGGATGCCTACTACACCCTCCATCACATGCGGGCGATCGTAAGGGACCATCATCAACTTCTGCTACCAGATAATCTCAAAGATTGGGCCGCGAGCTTATCGGCAGTCCAGGACGCGGACCTTAGACAAGAATTCTTTCGCATCCAGTCGGCGTTTGCGGACATCATCCATCAAGATGTCCTTCATACCTCGGGGCAGTTCTTCGTCAGATATCAACCGTCCAACAGTGAGATAGATGAAACACTACAAATGCAGGGTGACAACGACGGCGATTTCATGACCATCACGATAGATGGTGGCTTCATCCATGCTCCTGTCCGATGAGTCGAGTCGAAAGTAGTGATGTGTAGTTCTGAAACATTGATTAGCTCATGTTGTAATTAAACTTTAATGAATTCGTATGTCTCTTTGGTTTGGACAATCGTTCAACTTAGATGTAATCGATGCTATTTATTAGTAGGACCATGAATCGTGCTATTAATGTCTTGCTTTTCTCTTTTGATCCTTTTGTTGCATACTTACATATTGCTTATGTATTGTCTGTTGTTTGGCTTGTGCATAGAGATGCCGTCGTATGTCGTGTACAAGGGTAAGGTTCCCGGAGTCTACGACGACTGGGAGGAGTGTCGGAGACAGGTTCACCGTTTCAGCGGTAACAGTTACAAAGGGTACACCACTAGGGCGGAGGCCGAATCTAGATATGCCCGCTATCTAGCGGGAGAGAGGAGGGAGCGTTGGAGGAACCGGATGAGGACCAGTTTGATCGCGATGATGCTCATCGTGATGACCACAACTCTCTTTTATGTGATGGTAGTTTAGATGATCGATATCGACTTGTAATGTGAAGACAAACTCGATACTCACGGTCTTGAGACTTGTAATGTTTTATCTTTGTTCAGTATTTTGAATTCGGAGACTAATATGATGAATTGTATTCGGAGACTAATCTTCTATTGTATTCGATGAATCTGATGTTGCTGTGTGCTGCTGTCTATATTCTGTCCAATAATATATTTTGTAACCTATGCAAAAATCAGAAAAGCAAAAAAAACCAAATATTCATACTAATGGCGCATCAAGGCAGAGTGCGCCATTAGTATGCCAAAGGATACTAATGGCGCATCAAGGCAGAGTGCGCCATTAGTGTGACAAAGCACATGGTTACATATGGCCCCCGGGAGGCATACTAATGGCGCATGGAGTTACATACTAAGGCAGTGCGCCATTAGTATACCAGATACTAATGGCGCACCAGTGGTGCGCCATTAGTAAAAAAATCTAATGGCGTGCTACTAATGGCGCACCGGTAGTGCGCCATTAGTTGGCAAAACCGGTCCGCCGGGCCTTTTCCTAGTAGTGCCTGGCGTCCCTTGACGTCCAGGCCAAACTCCGAGCTGAAGCCGAAGCCCTCAAGCGCTGCAACAAAGCCTTCCTGTAGACGCGGGCCGCCATCCGCATAAGTTTTCTTCGCTTCTCTTTATTTCTTGATCTTCTTGCTTTCTTCGTGGGGGCGTGCTAGCGCACCCACTGGGTGTAGTCCCCAAGTTTTGGGCCGACTGCTGAGCAGGCGGTCCGGAACTTTAACTTGTGCGTGTGAAATGCTGGCTTTATCTGATATCCCCTCTGCAGGACTACCACAATCTTCGTGTGGTCACCTTCAACTCTAGGGTCCGGGAGCTGGAGATGCAGACTGCCCATCGGTCCGAGAGCCGGAGTAAGTTCCGACTTTCTTTCTTCACGGGGGCGCGCTGGCGCACCCGCGGGCTGTAGTCCCCGAGGTTCGGGCCGACTGCTGAGCAGTCGGGACGAATCCCCCCAGTGGCTCTACCTTTGTTAACTACTTCATTTCTGCGGGGGCGCGATGGCGCACCCGCGGGCTGTAGTCCCCGAGATTCAGGCCGACTGCTGAGCAGTCGGGCCGGATCTCCCCGGCAGCTGCATCCCTCTCTGTCTTTTTGACTCATGCTCTTTCTTCTTTTCCTTTTACAAAGGACAATGTTGCCTTGCAGCAGCAGCTGGGCAAAGCCAACACCGCTCTGCGCGGCAAGGAGGCGCAGTGCAGCAAGCTGACCGAGGAGCGAGAGCGGCTGGTCGCTCAGCTTGCCGAGTAGACGGAGGCCCTCAAGACGGCCCAGCGGGAGGCAAAGGCGAAGGAGACCAATCTCCTCGCCGAGTTTGAAATCGAGCGCGCCGCCTAGGCCTACAAGGAGGCGCAGACGACGGCCTGCTTCATCATCATCGACGACTTGGTCGATGGTGAGCTTTATTGTCCTTGTTTCTCGCCTTGAGCTACCGGCCTTTGTCTAAGCCAACTGCTTGTTTCTGACTTCGTTTTTTCTTGTCTTCTGCCCGAGTAGATTTCTTCCTGGGTCACTCCGTCGCCGTGAACCAAATCATCGAGGCCCGGCGGGAGGAGCGGAGGGCGGAAGGCGTGCAGATTGACGTTGACGCCCCCCGGACCCTCAACGAGCAGATCCTCAGCATCCAGGCCCGTCTTCGGCTCGCCCATCAAGTGCTGCGCCGTCTTCAGCGCGTCGGGGCCCAGGCAATTTCCGCCCTCTGGCCAGGCTTGCTGGCTCCGCGCACTCCAAGTCGGACCGCCGACTGGCTCAAGGTGGCGGCCGACCGCCTGGAGGCCTGGAAGGGCTCTGCAGCCCGGGCAGGAGCGCGCCGGGCCCTTGAGTTCGTCAAGGCGTGGTATCCTGGGCTAGATCTAGCCCAGTTGGCCACGTTCCGGCTGGAGGCGCTAGTGGCGGTGGAAGCCGACCTTATCAACAGGGTGGAGGCGATCGCCGACTTCACCGACATCAGCATCTTTGTTCCGGAGGTGGTCGAAGAAGGCGCCGAAGTGCCGCAGGAGTGGCTCGGGCTGAACCCGGAGGACAGCGAGGACTCGGCCGAAGTCATCGACTCCAGTGATGAAGGGGAGGAGGGGGAGGAGGAGGAGGAGGAGGAGGAGTAGGAGGAGGAGGATAGCAATGACGACATGCCGGAGGCTGGGGCGGATGGTCAGCCCCAACCTGCCCGGGCCTCAAGCAACGATCCGCGCTCCAAAGCGCCGACTGCTACTGGAGGCGGCCCGGCGGGGATCGACCAGCCGCCAGTTCCTCCGACGGACGCCACCGACTCCGCCCTCCAGTCCTCCGCCGTCCCAACTGGCGTGGCCGACTCCAGCATTCAGCCGGAGCCACCTGCTGCCGTCGGATTAGGGGTTCCGGTAGACCCTTGAGGTTCGAACTCTGGGGTGCGCATGAAGATCTTTCCCCTACCAACTCACGTCTCGAAGCCTCGCAAGGAATCTAGGCTAGAAATAAGAACACACAAGGGACACGAGATTTATACTGGTTCGGGCCACCATTGTGGTGTAATACCCTACTCTAGTATGTGGTGTGGTGGATTGCCTCAGGGGCTGATGATGAACATTACAAAGGGAGAACAACCTCGCGAGGGGTTGTTCTTGAGCTGGTGCGATGAACTGCTTGGGTGAGTTCAGTCGCCTCTCTCTATCTCTCTAGTCTATGCGCAATCTGGATCCGATCCTCTTCTACTGTGGTGGCCAATCCTATTTATAGAGGAAGACCCTGGGCCTCTTCCCAAATAATGAGTGGGAAGGGCGCCAACAATTGGCCATTTTGAAGGGGAACATCTAGTACACTTATCCTGACTAAAGTTGGTCTTTGACTGCCAAAGACTCTGGCGGTGATGCCGTCCTAGGCTCCACGATGACTTCCATCCTGTCGTTCTGCTGGTCTTGGTATTGTTGCACCAAAACGGTAACCTTTGCCTGATGCCTTGGCCTGTGCTTGCCCCCTTTGCACCAAAGAGGAAACAAGGACACTGCGCAGGCCGGTGCCTGCCTGGCGCCCGCCTGGTCTCGATCGTCATGGCTTGCGTCACGGGCTCCTCGTGAGGTGCCCTGCCTTGATCTCTCCGCCTCCTCATGAGCCTGCCTAATGAGGCTGCTCCTGAGGAAGCTTCCTGTCGTCCGCCCCGTGAGTCTTGGCCCCTCGCGAGGGTCTTGAGCTTGAGCTGATGAAGCTAGGCTGCACTGGGCCTTCGCTCGAGCCACGCCGCAGGCCGCCGGCAGGCAAGTCTGGGGACCCCCATTCCCAGAACGCCTACTGAGGGAGTCCTGGATTAGGGGGTGTCCGGATAGCCGAACTATCACCTTTGGCCGGACTCCTGGACTATGAAGATACAAGATTGAAGACTTCGTCTCGTGTCCGAATGGGACTTTCCTTGGTGTGGAAGGCAAGCTTGGCAATACGGATATGTAGATCTCCTACCATTATAACCGACTCTGTGTAGCCCTAACCCTCTTTGGTGTCTATATAAACCGGAGGGTTTTAGTCCGTAGGACGAACAACAATCATACCATAGGCTAGCTTCTAGGGTTTAGCCTCTCTGATCTCGTGGTAGATCTACTCTTGTACTACCCATATCATCAATATCAATCAAGCAGGAGTAGGGTTTTACCTCCATAGAGACGGCCCAAACCTGGGTAAAACATCGTGTCCCTTGTCTCCTGTTACCATCCGCCTAGACGCACAGTTCGGGACCCCCTACCCGAGATCCGCCGGTTTTGACACCGACATTGGTGCTTTCATTGAGAGTTCCTCTGTGTCGTCATCTTTAGGCCCGATGGCTCCTCCGATCATCAACAACGATGCGGTCCAGGGTGAGATTTTTCTCCTCGAACAGATCTTTGTATTCGGCGGCTTTGCACTGCGGGCCAATTCGCTTGGCCATATGGAGCAGATTGAAAGCTACGCCCCTGGCCATCAGGTCAGATTTGGAAGTTTGAACTACACGGCTGACGTCCTCGGAGACTTGATCTTCGACGGGTTCGAGCCACAGCCAAGCACGCCGCACTATCACGATGGGAATGATCTAGCTCTGCCGCCGAACAGTGCCCTGGAAGCCGCACCAGTGTCCTTTCCGACCCTTAGCTCGGAGCCGACTGCGCCGGCCGAGGACAGGTGGTTGGATACTGCCTCAGGGGCAGCAATCTCTACGGCGATTGAGCCAAACACCAACCCTGTCCCTCATGAAGCTCGTGACTCCAAGGTGTCGGACTCCTCTCCGGACTCCGAACCTTCCGCGCCCCTGCCAATCGAATCCGATTGGGCGCCGATCATGGAGTTCACCACCGCGGACATCTTTCAGCACTTGCCCTTTGGCGACATCTGAATTCACTAAAGTCTCTCTCTTTATCAGGAGAGCCCTGGCCAGATTATGGTCAGCAAGGCTGGGATGCGGACGACGAAGAAATTCAAAACCCACCCACCACCCACTTCGTAGCCACTGTCGAAAGTTTAAACGACGTGCTCGATTTCGACTCCGAAGACATCGACGGTATGGACGACGATGTAGGAGATAAGCTTGAACCAGCACCTATAAGGCACTGGACAGCCACCTCATCTCACGATGTATACATGGTGGACACACCTAAAGGAAGCGACGACGAGGAACAAGGGGAGCCCACGAGGGATCATTCCCCCGAAAAGTCAAAATGGCGACGTAAGCGCCGCTCAAAATCCCGCCTCGACAAAAACGGCAGCCATACAGACCCAGCCATAGAGCAGGGCGAACCGGTGGACGACAAACATGCCATCGCGCAACCGTCCGAACAGGACAACCTGGATAAACAATCTGTCCCCAGCGAAGACAACAGTCCGAACGATCTCACACCGGACAAGTTGCTGGAGCAGAAGAAACTCCACAAAAGGCTCGTCGCCACTGTGCGTAGCCTGAAAAAGCAGAAGTGGAAGCTCAAAATAGCGGAAGATGCACTCAGAATCAGATGGAGCAAAGTACTCAACACCACAGACAAATACGGTGATAGTCGCCGAACAAAGAGCTACCCGAAGAGAAAACTACTGCCCAAATTTGATGAGGAGGCCGTAGAGCCCCCGCAATCAAAAAGCAGGGAGACCACCCGGTCGGATAGACGACCCCATGGCAAACATAGAACGGTAAACGGCGCCGCACACAAGCCAGCACGCGATCCGCACACTGATTCGCATCAAAAAGATGGCCCAGTCAGATCTATCTACGAGCCAAGAAAGCAAGCTCTAGTAAGCAATGCAACACATCAAGTATTCGAATACTACGGTACACCTAAATATAGAGGTGCCGCACACCCCCTATGTTTCACCGATGAGGTTCTGGATTATGAATTCCCTGCGGGATTCAAGCCCGTAAACATAGAGGCATACGACAGAACAACAGACCCCGGAGTCTGGATTGAGGATTACATCCTCCACATACACATGGCTAGAGGAGATGACCTCCACGCCATAAAATACCTACCCCTCAAGCTCAAAGGGCCAGCCCAGCATTGGCTCAAAAGCCTCCCCGAAAACACCATTGGAAGTTGGGAAGAGCTCGAGGATGCCTTTCGGGCAAATTTTCAAGGGACCTATGTCCGACCTCCGGATGCAGACAATTTAAGTCACATAACTCAACAACCCGGAGAGTCATCCCGAAAATTCTGGAACAGATTCCTTACTAAAAAGAACCAAATAGTTGACTGTCCGGACATCGAAGCCTTAGAAGCTTTCAAACACAACGTCCGAGACGAATGGCTCGCCAGACACCTCGGCCAAGAAAAGCCAAGAACAATGGCCGCATTAACAAGCCTCATGACCCGCTTTTGCACGGGAGAGGATAGCTGGCTGGCAAGATGCAGTACCAGCAACCCAAGCACATCCGAAGTCAGGGATGGAAACGGGAAACTGCGACGCAGCAAGGACCAGCGTCGGAACAAGGGAAACAGCCCGAAGAGCCTGGCAGTCAACGCCGGATTCAAAAGCTCCCGGCAGAATCATAAAAAACTGCCCACTAAGGGTAACAGGGACGAGCTATCTAACTTAAACAAAATCTTGGACAAGATATGCCAAATCCATAGTACTCCCAGGAAGCCTGCAAACTATACCCACAGAGATTGTTGGGTCTTCAAGCAGTCCGGCAAACTCAACGCCGAACACAAGGGGCTCGACACACCAAGCGAGGACGATGACGAACCCCACAAGCAGAGCACCGGAATACAGAAGAATTTCCCGCAAGAAGTCAAAGAAGTAAACTCACTTCACGTGACAAAAGGGAAAAATAGAGCGGTGCCTATAGAGGTACGCGCCACAGGGCCTATCCCAGAGGAGTCCCGCAACTGGTTGTTAAAACCAATCACCTTCGACCATCAGGATTACTCTAGAAGTATCCGGAATGCAGGATGGACTGCCTTGATATTAGATCCGATAATTGATGGACTCCAATTTACACAAGTCCTCATGGACAGTGGCAGTGATCTAAACCTGCTATACCATGACACAATCCGCAAAATGGGGATAGACCCAACCAAAACTCGTCATAGCAACACTTCCTTTCAAGGGGTAATGCCAGGCCCATATGCCCATTGTACGGGCTCTCTACTGCTAGAAGTTGTGTTCGGCTCACCCGACAACTTCCGCCGCGAAAAGTTAACCTTCCACCTTGCCCCATTTACAAGTAGCTATCAAGCACTACTGGGACGCGAAGCTTTCGCCCGCTTTACCGCAATATCGCATTATGCATCCCTTACACTTAAAATGCCCGGTCCACGAGGCGTCATCTCCTTAAAGGGAAATATCGAGTGTTCCTCGAGCACGAAAGATTGTGTGACTGCCTTGACAGCCACACACTAAAAATAGCTTCACTAAGCAAAGCACCAAAGTAGGTCGTTCGGACCCCGGACACGGTTAGACGAGTCCGCCGTAAACATACAAGGGGCTCCGTGCATGTACAACAAGAGACAATAAAGCTCAATTTTATTGATTCTTTGAATTGTACTTTGTTTATTTAATAGGGATAATTAGATTTATGCCCCTAGTTGTGTTCCACTCGTCTGTTTTACCCCTAATTCCCAAAAGTCACCGGTTCTGTCCAAGTCACTTTGCTCCTCTTATGCTTTTGCCCTTTGACCGTTTCACCGCCAGTTTGAAAACTTCATAACTAATTCATACTAAATCAGAAAAATGCAAATAGGATACCAAAATGTTCGGAAAAACATCACCTATATGTCAGTGTCATTTGCATTCATGAAAAACTATTGGAAAGTGCACATCCAAGTTGTAGCTCTTTTGATACCACCATGAGTAGTAAACTCTAAAAAAATTCAAAAAAATCAAAAAAATATGGTGGCAAAGAACGACAAATGTTCTAAGTGCTTGCGAAGTTTCATTAGGGAACAACATTCGTGGAAGTCGTGGCAAAATAATAATCTATTTCGGAGTGCTGATTGTTTTTTTGCCACGGCACCCACGAATGTTATTCCCTGATGAAACTTGGCAGACACTTAAAACATTTGTCATTCTTTGCCACCAAACTATTTTTAAATTTTTTTGAATTTTTTTAGAGCTTACTATTCATGGTGGTATCAAAAGAGCTAAAACTTGGATGTGCACTTTTCAACACTTTTTTCATGAATGCAAATGACACTGACATATAGGCGATGTTTTTCTGAACATTTTGGTATCTTATTTGCATTTTTTTGATTTAGTACGAATTAGTTATGAAGTTTTCAAACTGATGGTCAAACGGTCAAAGGGCAAAAGCATAAGAGGAGCAAAGTGACTTGGACTGAACCGGTGACTTTTGGGAATTAGGGGTAAAACAGACAAGTGGGACACAACTAAGGGCATAAATCTAATTATCCCTATTTAATATAACGTACATTTTCGCACGATCTTTTTCAACTAAGTTCCTATCTTTTACAGATGAACACCCTGCTACACCCGTCCAGGATACGGCACAACGGAGACACAGGCGCAGACGTGCAGTAGGGAGCCGTGACAAGGATTCTTTTCAGATTAAGACCCTGCGTAAACCTTTTTTACTGTCTCTTGTTGATACACATCCCATGGTTTCTTGCTATAACCAAGGAGGAGGCTGACGTTTTGGCATGGGCCACGTCAGAATTTTGCATGTACCTGGACACCAGGGGCTTATTACTAAGGGCGTTGTTCGACCCGTTTTCATAAAGACCGAATACCTTAGGGAGTGTTTGTCGTCTCGAGTTAGGCCTTATATTCATGAGCTCCGAATCATGTCTTTGGTCAAATGTTGGGTTTGCTCGGCTCCTGTGTTTTGCTTCCTTACGTTCCGCTCTATCGGCTAAGGCGGCACCAGGAGAACTACTGCGATTGTGCCCCAGTTCGGCCAGGCGAGCACCTCAGTAGAGAAAGCCGAAAATTGATTGTCACGATATAGCGTGAGACTGCTCAACCACTCGATGACCCGCCGGAATCTATAGGATTCCTTTGCATTGACGAAGGACCGTTTCCTGGTCAGGCACATACGCGCCCCAAATTCGGGTGAGCGCGGTGCCACTAGTGGCTATATCGTAGCCCCACTGTCAAACTCCTATGGCTAAGTGAAAGTGATAAAGCATTATAGTCCGGTTGCCTAGTTTGCTGCGCTACCACCTCCTTTATAGGACCAAGACGTTCGATCAAGTGTGAAAATGCGCCTTTTTGCAAACACCCCCGCATTATATGCGTGGGGGCTGAAGCCAAAGACTGCCATCTTTCAGGTTATATATACATATACATTAGCGGCCGCACAGGAGGTATTTTAATTCTTGAAAGGCACAAGTATAAAAAGCTCTTATATTCCATCGATACATTGTTTCACAATAATACATGTTATTCGAACATAATATCCTTCGAGGACTGCGTCTCTATTAAACAAGCGCCCTGCAGAACTTCCTGAAAACAGTGCTCGACAGGTACTCGGCTTCCGTCCGAATCTTGGGATGCAACATCGGTGGCCTTCATCTCCGCCCAGTATGTCTTGACACGGGCAAGAGCCATCCGTGCACCCTCTATGCATGCCGACCTCCTCATTGCACTGATATGCGGCACCACACCAAGGAACTACTGCACCAAGCCAAAACAACTCTTCGGCTCAGGCCTTTTCGGCCACAAAAGACTCACCACATCCTTCATGGCAAGTCCGGATAACCTATTCAGCTCCGCCCATTTAGCTAAGCGATCGGTTAATGGAAGTGGGCGCTCTGGATTATGGAACTGCGACCAAAAAACCTTTTCCATTTTGTGATCTTTTTTTTCTCGGAAGTATTCGGCCGCGTCCGCGGCACTTGCCGCCAGGTCCAGATAAGCATCCTCCACACTCCACAGCCGGTCCAACTGGGCATATTTAGGATCCACGAATCTCCTCCGCAGTAGAAAGGGCTTTCCAGCTGCGATATCTCCGGCCTGACGCGGCTCCTCCGCAGTAGAAAGGGCTTTCCAGAGCGAGCATCCTTGGCCTCGGTTGTGGCCTTCTTCAGGTCCTCTTGCACCACTCGATCTTCTTTTCAACAAGCTTGCAACGGTCGGAAGCATTCTTTAACTTCACGGCCATCTCGGCCATTTCCTTCTTGCTTTGGCAGTGAGCAGCATGTTCGGCTTTTAGCTCTTCGGTCGCCTTTAAGGCAGCCGCATCACTCTTTCTGGCCTGCTCCTTGGCTCGGGCGAGCTCCGCCCGAAGGTTCTCCATGGCAGCGGCACCATCTGCATCAAGCATACATATTGTAAGGCACGGGCATAAAGCTCCCTTACCAGGTGTCCGCGGAGAAATTGCATACTTGTGACTCAACAAGTCGCTTATTGACAAGCGTGATGTCAGCATCCGCCACGTCAAGTTGCCGCTTCAGTTCAGCAAAATCATCAGTCCGGCTAGCCACCGGACCCTTCGCCACCTACATAGGTAGGGCGGCATATTATACCTGGGATTATGATCCTCGGCGCGCCGTCATTTTTGACAACACACCGAGCCTCATGGGCTACTATCTACACAGGGCGCATGTTATATGCGGAACTGTCAGAAGGTACATCATTTTGCGTACCTCAAAGCCTGTCAGTAAACTTCTGACGGCTTCGTGCAATCCGCTCTCTACGGATGAAATCCTTTCAAGCACCGTACCCATTAACGCACGGTGATCTTCTGAGATAGACGCTCACCCGAGCAGATCCTTCAGCTCCTCCGACCGTACACCAGGTGGTGCCGGACTCGTCTGATGGCCATTTTTGAAGGCCGGACACGGAGGGATTTGAGGGGACATAGGACTGCCTTCCGGCCCCGCCGGACTTGAAGAAACCCTCCGTGATGACACCTCAGGGTCGCCCGCCTCGCAAGACGGTACGGCAGGGGGAGGCGTTTCACTCTCTATCATCTCCGGACGAAGATCCCCCGAAGATGAGCTCTGCTGAGAAGGGCTGAGGTCCGAACTACAAGGTAAAATTTTGGTCATCTTCATCAAAAATAGGGCAGGGATATCCTTTATTTTAAAATAAACTCCCCTTTTTACTTACGGCTCGGTAGAGGGCTGATCCCCTTGAGGGCATAATGCGACCGAGGCATCTCTCGGCGCAGGACCCTCTGGCGAAGATTTCTTCCCCCGCTTTGAGACCATGGTCTCCGGGTCTTCAGAGGCGGTCCTCTTCTTCCCTTGGAGGGAGGGATTCTTGATCCGCCCTCTCCTGACAGCCTCCTTCACGGAGGCGGTAGCTTCCTTGTTCTCCCCTTTGCCCTCTTCCGAAGGCGCAACCTCCAGCATCCTGGTTAACACGGGATCCGGCGTGGTCTCAGGGAGGGGGGCCGGACACCTGATTAACTTTGCCTTCGCTATCCACTCCTGTTCAAGGAACAACTCCTTTAAAGGGCAAAGTTCGTAATAAATACGGGATAGTGTGTTCGGATACAGGGCTACTTACTTGAATATTCGGGTGATTGCAGCTCAGGCCTGCATCCTCGGTCAAGTCCGGACACATCATTTGTGATCCGAAGAGAAGCTTGTACATCTCCACGGGCGTCACGCCCATTAAATGTTGGAGAGCTCATGGTCCCTCCGGGTTAAATTCCCACAGGCGGAGGGGGAGACGTTTGCAGGGTAGGATGCGACGAATCAACATGACCTGCGCTACTACGACCAGAGTGATCTCCCTCTCTAGGAGGTCCCGAATGCGGCCCTGCAACAAGGGCACGTCCTTGGATGTCCCCCAGTCAAGTCCTTTATTAACCCATGACGCCAGCCGTGTGGAGGACCCGAGCGAAAGGCAGGTGGCGCCACCCATTTGGTGCCCCTGGGAACTGTGATATAAAACCACTCCTGTTGCCATAGGCCGAGCTCCTCTTTGAAAAAGCCCTCGGGCCACGGAGCATCAGCATTCTTGCTTATAACAGCCCCTCCGCACTCTACCTGCTGCCCCTTGATCATCTTCGGCTCCACCTTGAAGGTCTTGAGCCACAATCCGAAGTGAGGGGTAACGCAGAGGAAGGCTTCGCATACGACAATGAACGATGAGATGTGGAGGATGGACACCGGATCCAAGTCATGAAATTCCAACCCATAATAAAACATGAGCCCCCTCACGAAGGGGTCCGTCGGGAAGCCTAGCCCCCGAAGAAAGTGAGACGCGAACACTACGCTTTTGCTGGGCTTGGGAGTGGGAATAACCTGCCCTTGGGCAGGTAGCCTATGTGAAATTTCGCCAGTTAGATACCTGGCATCTCTTAACTTTAGCATGTCTTCCTCCGTAATGGAGGAAGGCATCCATCGGCCTTGCAGGTCGGAGCCGGACATCATCGAAGGTCCGAAGCGCCTGAATCTGGAGCTTTGGGTGTTGGAACTCGAGGCGAGGGGCGGATTTGATTGAGATTGAAAGAAATGAGCGGGGCCTTGGTCTCTTTATAAAGAGGTTGAATACCAAGAGCCTTCCCCGTGACCGTTTGGGACTCGCACTCGATAGAGGGGGCGTGCTAACGGGCACGATTGGGTTACCCACGCCCGCATTGATGAGAATCCTGGAATAAGGGGACACGATCTCTGCTTTGACAAGACGTGCCAAGGAAACCGCCTCGCTAAGCGCTGAGGTGAAACAGTAAAAACGATTTGAATGAAGACTTGGCCGTGATGTCACGCCACGGAATACGTCAGCAGATTGAACTTGTGTAAATATTATTCTCTCTACGGTGGTATGTGGAACTTATTTTGCATAGCCGGACACTATCCTTGTGTTCAAAATCTTCTATGAAGCATTCGAAGGAGGAACCTGCCTTGCAATGCCGAAGACAATACGCGCGCCGGACTCGTCGTCATTGAAGCCTGGTTCAGGGGCTACTGAGGGAGTCCTGGATTAGGGGGTGTCCGGATAGCCGAACTATCACCTTTGGCCGGACTCCTGGACTATGAAGATACAAGATTGAAGACTCCGTCCCGTGTCCGGATGGGACTTTCCTTGGCGTGGAAGGCAAGCTTGGCGATACGGATATGTACATCTCCTACCATTGTAACCGACTCTGTGTAACCCTAACCCTCTTTGGTGTCTATATAAACCGGAGGGTTTTAGTCCGTAGGACGAACAACAATCATACCATAGGCTAGCTTCTAGGGTTTAGCCTCTCTGATCTCGTGGTAGATCTACTCTTGTACTACCCATATCATCAATATCAATCAAGCAGGAGTAGGGTTTTACCTCCACCGAGAGGGCCCGAACCTGGGTAAAACATCGTGTCCCTTGTCTCCTGTTACCATCCGCCTAGACACACAGTTCGAGACCCCCTACCCGCGATCCGCCGGTTTTGACACCAACACCGACAGCAGCCCCCGAGCCCAAGGCGCGCCCGGACTTGGCTTAGCAAAGAAGCGAAGGGGCAAGTGCGAAGCGCCGCGGGCCCCAATAGCCTGAGGCCTCGGGTGCCGCATGCCGATTGATTGGACGTGGGCGTCCCCGCTTCCCCACGATGCCTCGGCAACCGTCCATCTGACAAAAAGAGGTGCCCGGGCCATACTTAGTTGCTTCGTTCTTGTTTGCCTTGCTCCAGATCCCCTTTCTCGCTCTTCTCCTTCTTGCTCCCGAAATCCTCCAGATATGTCTCAATCCCTCCCATCAGGCAAGCGATGGCGCCTCGCAAGACCCCGACCGAGGCCTGGTACTCGCCGGCTCTGGATCCCCCAAACGTGTCAGAGAAGAATCTCGCCCTCACGCGCCTGATGACGGTGGCGCAGGGCAATGAGGGGGCGACTGTGCTCAAGGCCGGCTCCGCCCAGCCTGAAGGCAAGGGGAGCACCTTCTACCCGCTCTTTGTGAGTGCCATCATCACCCGTCTAGTGCCTCCTTTTTCTGAGTTCTTCCTCGTTGTTCTTCGCCAATACAACTTGCAAGCTCTGCACCTCCACCCCAACTTTGTTCTTCTCCTGGCAATTTTCGCCTACTATTGTGAGGCTCACGTTGGGGTGATGCCTTCAGTGGCCTTGCTGCGTCATTGCTTCTCCCTCCGAGTTTCTGGTGCCCACATTACCGCATGTGCGAGTTTATCGCATACTCCAACTCCAATGCCATCTCGAAGCCTGGGAAGAGGATTGAAGGCTTCCGGAGCAAGTGGGTCATGGTGGATGTTGGGCGCATCCACCCTCGACTGGTGCTGCCCACGGGGCAACCCAAGGCAGTTGATGCATGGTCTCGCGCGGAGCTTGTCGACCCCCGCGCGAAGGTGGTGCTGAAGAGGATGAACGCGGACCTGAGGCCAGGCAACTTGGGGGCGGCGAAGCTGACCGGGGATACGCTCCTGAGGGAGTTCCTGGAGCACCAGGTGGCTCCACTCCGGGAGCACTCGCTCCCATTGTGGAGGCTTGGGGAAGCATATGCCGCCTGTCGGTGTCAAAACCGGCGGATCTCGGGTAGGGGGTCCCGAACTGTGCGTCTAGGCGGATGGTAACAGGAGACAAGGGACACGATGTTTTTACCCAGGTTCGGGCCCTCTCGATGGAGGTAAAACCCTACTCCTGCTTGATTAATATTGATGATATGGGTAGTACAAGAGTTGATCTACCACGAGATCCGAGAGGCTAAACCCTAGAAGCTAGCCTATGGTATGATTGTTGTTCGTCCTACGGACTAAAACTCTCCGATTTATATAGACATCGGAGAGGGCTAGGGTTACATAGAGTCGGTTACAATGGGAGGAGATCTTCATATCATATCGTCAAGCTTGCCTTCCATGCCAAGGAAAGTCCTATCCGGACACGGGACGAAGTCTTCAATCTTGTATCTTCATAGTCCGGGAGTCCGGCCAAAGGTCATAGTCTGGCCATCCGGACACCCCCTAATCCAGGACTCCCTTAGTAGCCCCCGAACCAGGCTTCAATGATGATAAGTCCGGCGCGCAAGTTTGTCTTCGGCATTGCAAGGCGGGTTCTTCTCCAAATTCCATGTTCCTGTTGAATAGTGTCCGGCTTCTAGTGCATGCTGCTCTCCTCAGCTTTTGTGCCCAATAATGACCATCTTCCACATGTCAAACGAATGCGAACAGCGAGGGAGTT
>NC_041387.1:426716588-426740634 GCF_002162155.2 Triticum dicoccoides | reverse complement strand
GGCCGCATAAATGAGCCGCCCATAAGAGACGGGGATTTAGATCCAATTCACACCACCTTCCCTCCGCAAGTATCCATCAGAGTGCTTTCGGCAGAGATCCATTCCACCATGGCCGGTCAAAGTAGCTCGTCCTCTCGCCTCTCCAGCCCTCGGCCCGGAGATTGGGAGCGGTGTTCGGTCCCGCATAGCAAGCTAGTAGTGCTTCAATCCAAGGGGCTCCTTCCCCCGGCATATATGGTCCCAGTTCGAGCCGGGATTGCCACCTATAGCAGCGGAGAGAAGGCGGAGAGCGTCCCCAATCCCTCCCAAGGAGAGCGGGTATGCCTAGTCCCTTATTTAATAAGAGGATTCAGATTTCCAATTCATCCGTTTCTCCGAGGGCTACTGGAGTTTTACGGCCTCCAGCTACACAACCTCACGCCTGCCTCTGTACTGCATATTGCGGGCTTTGTGGCCCTCTGCGAGCTATTTTTGGGCATTGAGGCCCATTTCGCGCTGTGGAAGAGGTTGTTCTGCCTTGTGCCCCGCTCTCAGGAGGGGTCAATTTATCAAGTGGGCGGAGCTGAATTATGGCGCATCGCCGGGACCGGATATCTATCCGGAACCCCAAAGAAGGCGTCCGAGGACTGGCCTTCGGAATGGTTTTATATGGACAACGTCCCCCTGCCGGTCCCTGTACGGATCCGCCACCCTGAGTTCAATAACGCTCCGTTGAAGAAACGCCTGAGCTGGCGCCCACGGAACCCTTAGAGGGAAACTAACAGGGACGTCCTTTACCTAATGAGCCGGATAAGGTTGTTGGCTCATTCCGGACTGACCATGATCGAGGTCATGGACACATGCATTATGCGGGGGGTGCAGCCGCTTCAGTACAGAGGCCACCCCATGTGGGATTTCAACAGGGAGGACGACGCCACCCGGTGCGGTCGCAAGGGGCCGGATTCGGCTGCCACTCTAACGAAGATCTTATCCGCTTTCTACAAGGGAGAAGAAGAGGAATTCCGCCGTGTCAACCCACGGGGCGGATTCTCCATGACAGTCCTCCAAGCTGGGTGAGCGAACATTTTCACTTGCCTACCTGTTTTCAAATTCCCATAATTGAGTACTTAGTCTAGCAATTTTAACGCAGGAGCTGCGCCAGACTGTGAAGGAGATAAACAGCCCTCCTCCACAACCCGAGGACCCGGAACGGTCCCTCGATCCGTACTCCCAAGAGGACCCGGACTTATGTGTGGAGCTAATTGATGGGGTGTTTCATCAATTGAGTAAGGACAATACCTTGGTGGCCATTACGGCCTACTATCCCGGACTACTTCCGGTCTCAAAGGTAACCGAGACCGAAGTCCCAGTACTTTCAAGAGGATCCATCCATGCCTTATTTTGATTGCCATAAACCAATAGTGTTTCGTTTTGCAGGGGAAATCCTTGAGGCGGAGGGCCGAGCCTGCGGTGGGTAGCCAACAAGGGCCGTTGAAGCCAGGCGGGCTAAAAAGAAGTGCGGACCAGATCGAGATTCTGGCGCAACGGTACGGCGTGCAATTTTAGCGCCTAGGATTCATGCCCTTAAGTCACACTAATGCTCATGCTCTCCTCGGGAAGAAGAGCGCCCACCGGACTATATCCACCGGCCAGGCTTCTAGGCCTGGTCCGGAAGTAGAGGCGAACACGGGGTGCGCGCCGGACGTCCCTCCGATAGAGGACGCGGATGGGCTATCTGCTACCAATTCAGAGGTGGAGAGTGCCATGAACCACAGGTGTCGCCGGACTGTTCTTCGTGACGCATGTTTTTTCCAAGAGGCGTTGGACGCCTTTAATACGGGAGATGCGTACCTCCGTGCCGCTCAAAATGGTCTAGCCAGAGCCACAGAGCAGTATGTGACAGACATACGGGTGAGTAAATCTGATGGTTATATATGTCAGTAGCCCCCGAGACTTGAAACAGTTAAGATAACTGATTTAAGGATCATATGATATGAAGGATCTTAAAAAAAAGAATACGCAACTGTCCCAGGAGCTGGAAGAGTGCAAGGCCCAACTTGAGGCCGCACTGGCCGCCTCAGAGAGTACCAAGGGGATTCCCTCAGGTAATATATGCTTCAAAAGATAATTCTGTTGTGACGTGCGGCATGTGTGCAATTCTGACAATAACAGTGCAGATGGGCCGGATTGAATCCGGACAAGCAACAACTCATGCGCCAGTTATAGGCCGGCGAGAGCATGCTGACGAGGGTGAGGCAAGAGAAGAACAAGCTTCAAGACGCCAACACCCAGCTGGGCGAGGAACTAAAGGATGTTCGTGCTCAGCTGTCTGATTTCGTAAAGGAGAATCGGCGACTTTGACGCGGCATTTTTAGTAAGTGCTTAAACGAATCTTCGAAAAAGGGTTCGGCGAGGAAGTCGATTGACAGAGCTATGTCTGCAGATATGCTGACAGGTCGGCCTGCGGAGGAAATGCCCGGTTCTGCGGGGGATCTTCTCCCCGAGCTATTGCAACTGCGTGAACGAGTTCGGCAGGCGATGCAAGGCGTCGTACAGGCTTTGGGGACGTCCCTCTCCCTGCCCGAAGGCCTTGAAGAGCTTGCAGAGAAGCTGAAGGGAGTGCGGCAGCGCTTCCGGTTATGGAAGATATCGGCCTGCCGTTAAGGCGCCAGGGAGGCCTGGGCCATGGTGAAGACGCGGTACACGAAGGCTGACCCAAACCACATGGCCGAGGTTGGACCTTTGGAGCCCGACGGGAAGGAGATCCATGTCAGTTTAGTGTATGGCCAGGTAGAGCTCGCCGCCAAGTATTCCTAACAGGACTGTAAATTAGACCGCCTGTTGGATGGTATTGAAGAAGAATATACCCAGTCAAATTGACTATGTAATTTAAAATGACATGTAAAATGCCTTCTAGTCGGATTGTAGATCGTTTGTCATTGCGGACCTTTTCGCTTCAACCTCTGGACCCGATAGTCCAAAGTGTGTCCGAATACCCTATCGGTTATGTAAGAACCGGGGCATGCATGGAGACCAGGTGTAGGGGTCATAAGTGCTTTAGCAGACAAGTGCCCAACTAGTTATGTTATATTACATGGTTAGTAATAAACATCTTCCAGGGAGAATAGTTCCGTTAGGGGTTCCTTTCCCTGGGAGGCATGCCCTAAAGTGCATGTCCCGACTACGTAGAAAAGCAAAAAAGCATCTGGGGGCAGATAAATAAACAAGTGAAAAGTCATCTTTTAGTTCACCGACCGAATATTCCCTTAAGAACGCTTGCTTTCGGCTTCACCTAGTCTGAGGTACACATCCGGCTGACCCGACAGTAACAATCGCAGAGGTGCTCCCTTTACCACCTAGCCGAACAAACGGGAACGTAGGGGTAAGCACAGGAGCCAGGCAACCCAACTTGGCCAAAACTTAAGTCATATCGATGCATATGATGGTGCATAAAAGGTTCATGCAGAAGTGTCACACATGTTTTGGGCATGAAGCCCGTGTATATAAGCTTCTGATAAAGAAGCCCCCAGGTATAATGAGCGCGGGTGGCGCGTCAATTATGTGCGAACAATCGCGCAAGCAAGCCCCTAAAGGCTTGGGAGAAAGAAGGGAGGAAGGAGGAGAAAAAATACCAGGCAGCTAAATTAAAAAAAGGAAGGTGATAGAGGAAGGAGACGAACACAGAGTCCGGCGCTAGGCGTAGAATCTTCATAGGCGTGCTGCGTTCCATGGGTTCGGCTCGAGTCGGTTGTCCGATGCATTTCGCAGACGGTACGCTCCACCAGTCAGGACTTGGTCAATTATGAAGGGACCCTCCCATTTGGGCTTGAGTTTGTCCTTTTTCTTGTCCGGCAGGCGTAGAACTAGTTCGCCAACATTGTAAGTTTTGGCCTGTACTTCTCTGCTTTGATATCTTCGAGCCTGCTGTTGATAGAATGCAGAACGGGCCTTTGCCACATCGCGCTCCTCTACCAATGCGTCCAAGCTGTCCTGCCGATCGAGCTCGGCTTCTCTTTCTTCGTACATGCGCACGCGAGGTGAGTCATGAATTATGTCGCAGGGCAGGACTGCCTCTGCGCCGTATACCATAAAAATGGTGTGAATCCGGTAGTGCGATTCGGCGTGGTCCGCTGCCCCCAGAGTACGGAGTCAAGCTCCTCTACCCAGTGCGTGTTAGATTCCTTGAGGGATCGCACTAATTTGGGTTTGATGCCACTCATGATTAGACCGTTGGCTCGCTTGACTTGACTGTTAGTTTGTGGGTGATAGACTGAAGCATAATCGAGCTTAATGTCCATGTTTTTGCACCAGAGTTTAACTTCATCGGCCGTAAAGTTTGTGCCGTTGTCAGTAATCATGCTATGGGGGACGCCGTAACGGTGTACAACCCCGGATATGAAGTCTATCACCGGTCTGGATTCGGCCGTCTTAACAGGCTTGGCCTCTATCCATTTGGTGAATTTATCCACCATGACCAGTAGATATTTTTGCTTGTGGGTTCCTCCTTTAAGGGGTCCCACCATGTCAAGCCCCCAGACCGCAAAAGGCCAGGTGATGGGTACGGTTTGTAGGGCGGTAGGCAGCATGTGGCTTTGATTAGCGAATAATTGGCAACCGACGCATCGCTGGACTAAGTCCTAAGCGTCTGCCTGGGCCGTCGGCCAATAAAATCCGGTACGGAAGGCCTTGCTCACAAGGGCTCGGGCTGCGGCGTGGTGACCGCCGAGTCCGGCGCGAATTTCCGCCAGAAGGTTCCTCCCTTCCTCTTCGGAGATACACCTTTGAAGGACTCCGGTGGTGCTTTTCTTATAAAGCTCTCCTTCGTGGACTTTATAGGCTTTAGATCACCGCACTATGCAGCGTGCCTCATTTTGGTCCTCGGGGAGTTCCTGCCTAGTTAAGTAGGCTAAGAATGGTTCTGTCCACGGGGCAATTACTGCCATTATTGCGTGGGCTGAGGGTGTGACTTCATTGACGGAGTCTTCCATTGTGTCAGGGTGTTCGGGGTCAGGTGATGCGGCCTGGTCCGGATTGTTAATTCCGAATTCCCCTTCCTACTGTACGGATGGCTTGAATAGCCTTTCCAGGAAAATGCTGGGGGGGGACTGCATCGCGCTTTGCGCCGATGCGTGCCAAGACGTCTGCTGCCTGATTATTTTCCCGGGCTATATGGTGGAATTCTAGCCCTTCGAACCGAGCTGACATATTTAGGACGGCGTTGCGGTAAGCTGCCATTTTTGGATCTTTGGCATCAAAGTCTCCATTTATTTTGCGATATCGCGAGGTTCGAATCCCCACGCACCTCTAGGCGTTGAATGCCCATGGAGACTGCCATCCGGAGGCCGTGTAGAAGGGCCTCGTATTCGGCTGCATTGTTGGAGTCCGTATACATTATCTGGAGTACATATTGGACTGTATCTCCTGTTGGCGACGTCAAGACGATGCCATCCCCTAGACCCGCCAGCATTTTGGAGCCGTCAAAGTGCATGGTCCAGTTGGAATATGTGCCGTATTCTTTAGCGAGTTCGGCTTCAGTCCATTCAGCAACAAAGTCGGCCAAGGCTTGCGACTTGATGGCTCGCCATGGCCTATATGTTATGTCGAATGGGAGGAGCACAATGGCCCATTTGGCAATCCGGCCTGTTGCATCGCAGTTGTTTATGATATCGTTCAGAGGTACTTCAGAGGCTACTGTTATCGAACACTCTTGAAAGTAGTGTCGTAGCTTCCGGGATGCCATGAACACTACGTATGCTATTTTTTGGTAATGCGGGTACCGGGACTTGCATGGAGTGAGGACAGTCGACACGTAGTACACTGGTTTCTGGACAGGGAATTTGTGTCTGTCCGTTTCTCGTTCGACGACGAGGACTGCGCTTACAACTTGGTGAGTTGCCGCGATGTATAACAACATTGGTTCGCCGATGTTCGGCGCGGCCAGGATAGGGTTTGTTGCCAGTATGGCTTTTATTTCTTCGAGTTCGGCCGTGGCGGCATCCGTCCACTCGAAGTGTTCGGTGCGCCGGAGGAGGCAGTAAAGGGGTAATGCCTTTTCCCCCAAGCGGGAGATGAAGCGGCTTAGAGCCGCCACGCATCGAGTCAACTTTTGTATTTGCTTGAGATCTTTTGGAATATCCAATTGTGACAGAGCTCGGATCTTGGTTGGGTTTGCTTCAATTCCTCTACTGGATACAATGAAGCCCAAGAGCTTTCCGGCTGGTACGCCGAAAACGCATTTTTCCGGGTTAAGCCTAATGCCATATGTTCGGAGGTTATCGAATGTGAGCCTCAAGTCGTCTATTAGAGTTTCAACGTTTTTGGTTTTTTCGACCACGTCATCCACGTACGCTTCAACCGTTTTGCCGATATGGTTGGCCAGACATGTCTGAATCATGCGCTGATATGTTGCGCCGGCGTTTTTGAGCTCGAAGGGCATTGTGTTGAAGCAGAATGGGCCGTATGGGGTGATGAATGCCGTTGCAGCTTGGTCTGACTCTGCCATCTTGATTTGGTGGTAGCCAGAGTATGCATCGAGGAAACACAATGAATCGTTTCCAGCAGTGGCGTCGATGATTTGATCAATGCGGGGGAGGGGGAAGGGATCCTTTGGGCAGGCCTTATTTAGGTCTTTGAAATCGACGCATAGGTGCCAGGATTTGTCCTTCTTTGGTACCATCACTAGCTTTGCTAGCCAGTCCGGATGTTTTATATCTCTGATGAATCCGGCTTCTAGTAGTTTGGCTAGCTCCTCTCCCATGGCTTGTCTCTTAGGTTCGGAGAAACGCCGAAGAGTCTGTTTAACGGGCTTGAATCCTTTTAGGATGTTCAGGCTGTGCTCGGCCAGCCTGCGTGGGATTCCTGGCATGTCTGAAGGGTGCCAGGCAAAAATATCTCAATTTTCTCGTAGGAATTCTCTGAGTGCGGCGTCTACATCAGGGTTTAGTTGTGCCCCGATGGAGGTCGTTTTTGTAGTGTCCGTTGGATGGACTTGGAACTTGACTATTTCGTCTGCCGGCTTGAAGGAGGTGGACTTGGATCTTTTGTCGAGTATCACGTCATCCCTGTCCATCATGGAGCGCAACACAGTTAGTTCCTCGGCCGCCAGGGCTTCGGATAATGCCTCGAGGGCCAGTGCGACTGTCTTGTTTTCGGCACAGAGCGCTGTGTCCGGATCACTAGCAAGAGTGATGATTCCGTTGGGTCCGGGCATTTTGAGCTTCATGTACCTGTAATGGGGTATAGCTTGAAAAATTGTGAATGCTTCTCGCCCTAACAGGGCGTGGTATCCGCTGCTGAACGGGGCCACTTGAAATGTGACCTCCTCGGATCTGTAATTATCCGGCGTGCCGAACACCACATCCAGTGTGATTTTCCCTGAACAACACGCTTCCCGGCTGGGGATTATTCCTCTAAAGGTTGTGTTGCTTCGCTCAATGCGGCTCCAGTCTATTTCCATTTTTCGCAGGGTTTCCTCATAGATAAGGTTCAATCCGCTGCCACCGTCCATGAGTACCTTTGTAAGCCGGAAGCCGTCCACTATCGGACTGAGGACCAGTGCGGCTGGTGTTCGGGCTGTCCGGAATTTAGGTTCGTCACTGGCATTAAAGCTAATAGCTGTGTCACTCCATGGGTTTATTGTCGCTACTTGGTAGACTTCGGTAAGGCTGTGGAGCGTTCGTTTCCTCGCATTGTTTGATGCGAAAGTCTCAAAGAATGTTGACACCGTACTGGCGTTTCTGGGGTGGTGCTCTGCGGATTCTGGAGTTAGAAGCTCCTCGCCACTACTGGCCACCTGCCGGAGTATCCAACATGCTCTAAGGCTATGAGTTGGTGTGACTTCCTTTGTACTATGAATTTCACAGGATCCATTGAGCCATCCCTCCAGTACGGTTCCATACCCTATAGAGGGTTTTTGTTTTTTCCTGTTTGGCCCAGGTGCCTGGCAATAATGCGCCCTTTTGTTTCGGACTGGGATTGTATTCAGGGTCGGATTGTCCCAGAATTTTGTTTTGGTTTTTCGAACGCTTTCTATCGCACAGTACTTTCGTACTATGGATGTCAAGTCGGCGAAGCGTGTAATTTCGGGTGACTTATGGCGTTGAGGATTTCGATGTCCATGCAGTTGTTACAGAAGAATGAAATTGCATCCCTCTCGCGGCACTCCTTTATCATGTTCCTAACCAGGAGGAACCTGGCCCAGTAATGGTGTACTGTTTCCCCGGCTCTTGCTAAATTTGTGATAGATCCCTTGTATTTGGGTGGGCGGGTGGATTTAAATCCGAAAGCTCGCCCGATCTAAGACTCAGGGGCCAAGAAATTTCCGAACTCGGAAGCTTGTTTTCTTGGACGTTATTCAATGAATCAGGCCCGCTGCCTGACTTTAGGTTCAGGGCTTGGGCGACGTCCTCCCCTCCGCGGATGTCCGGTTTGGAGGGATCAGGAATCTGGACACATCTGGTCCTTAGGATGGGTGAAGATTCGCCGCATTGTTCCTCCACCACTTCAATGTGGTGGGTGACCTGGGGAGAGTCAATCTCTCTCAGATCGGGTTTAAGCCCAATCTGGCCGTAATCTGTAGTAACTCCCAGGGCAGCGATGCGATCCAAGAGCTTGTTTAAGGAAAAGACCTCCATCGGATCTAACTGCTCGGCGAGTTCCCAGCTGATGTGGAGATTGCTTTCGATGACCTGAGAGGTCATTGTCGGCACGGCGGCCGAACAGGCGGTCATCAAAAAACTGCCTAGCCGGAGAGTTTGGCCGACAGCCAGAGCTCCTTTAGCAACAGCGCCGTCTTTAAAGACGGGGTGCGGCATCCTTCCTGATGGTGACGACACAGTTCAACTCTCAATGAAAGCACCAATGTCAGTGTCAAAACCGGCGGATCTTGGGTAGGGGGTCCCGAACTGTGCGTCTAGGCGGATGGTAACAGGAGACAAGGGACACGATGTTTTTACCCAGGTTCGGTCCCTCTTGATGGAGGTAAAACCCTACTCCTGCTTGATTAATATTGATGATATGGGTAGTACAAGAGTTGATCTACCACGAGATCAGAGAGGCTAAACCCTAGAAGCTAGCCTATGGTATGATTGTTGTTCGTCCTATGGATTAAAACTCTCCGGTTTATATAGACACCGGAGAGGGCTAGGGTTACATAGAGTCGGTTACAATGGGAGGAGATCTTCATATCATATCGCCAAGCTTGCCTTCCATGCCAAGGAAAGTCCTATCCGGACACGGGACGAAGTCTTCAATCTTGTATCTTCATAGTCTGTGAATCTGGCCAAAGGTCATAGTCCGGCCATCCGGACACCCCCTAATCCAGGACTCCCTCACCGCCCTTCGCCTAAGCTCTGAGGCCCTGGCCGACGAAGATCTGGCCATGGCTCTCCACTCCCTGGTTGGGGGAGACGTGGCGAGCCCAGAGGGCGCTCCTTTCCCCCTGTTCCTTCGCGACGACTGGGAGCAGGTGGTGAGCGCCATGCCCACCTTCAATGATGAGGGGCTGGTGCCTGCAGAAGCTCCCGTGGATCTGGTGGCATTGGCTATGGTGAACGTGTCCTCCGACGACTCCAGCGGGAATGAGGAGGAAGAAGAGGAGGAGGAGAAGAGCCTGACTCTGAGGCGACTGGCGAGGAATCGGGGGAGTCCTTTCCTCGGTGCAGGTCCCGCGCCCTCCGCTCCATGCCGGACAATGATGAGGCCGGTGCCAGGCAAGGCGGGGAGGACTCTCCCTTGATCCCAAGGAAGGGCAGGTCGGGGATGGTTCCCCCAGGGTCTGCTCTGGTCCCGGGGCGGCCTGAGGCCAGCTCCAGCCCTCCTGACACGCCTTCTGCTTTCGGGCCTCCCAAGGCTGACCCCAACTATAGGCTCTCGGGCTTCAAGTTTGGCCGGAAGCTGCTTGAGTCCTCGAATGATGACCAGTAAGTGCTCGATTCGTGTTTTGCTTTGTTTCTGTCGCCATGGCTTGACGTCTGCATCCTTTTGGCCAGGCCGGCGCCTGCAGCAAAAAGGTTGAAAGGGTCCTCGGCAACCCTGCTTGGGGCGAGTTCATCTGCCGGGGCAGCACCTTCGTCTGCGGGGAAAGGAGGCGGCGAGGCTCGGGCCTCCCCTGCCCAATCATCTTCGCGAGAACAGCAGGGACGCTCCGGCGAGGAGTCAGCCCCCGTGGCCCCGCTGACTCTGGAGGTGTCTGCGCTTGATGTTGTCGCCGAGGTGGCCAAGGCCCAGGGGGTTTGAGGGAGTCCTGGATTAGGGGGTGTCCGGATGGCCGGACTATGACCTTTGGCCGGACTCCCAGACTATGAAGATACAAGATTGAAGACTTAGTCCCGTGTCCAGATGGGACTTTCCTTGGCGTGGAAGGCAAGCTTGGCGATACGGATATGTAGATCTCCTACCATTGTTATCGACTCTGTGTAACCCTAACCCTCTCCGGTGTCTATATAAACCGGAGAGTTTTAGTCCGTAGGACGAACAACAATCATACCATAGGCTAGCTTCTAGGGTTTAGCCTCTCTGATCTCGTGGTAGATCAACTCTTGTACTACCCATATCATCAATATTAATCAAGCAGGAGTAGGGTTTTACCTCCATCGAGAGGGCCCGAACCTGGGTAAAAACATCGTGTCCCTTGTCTCCTGTTACCATCCGCCTAGACGCACAGTTCGGGACCCCCTACCCGAGATCCGCCGGTTTTGACACCGACATTGGTGCTTTCATTGAGAGTTCCTCTATGTCGTCACCTTTAGGCCCAATGGATTCTTCGATCATCAACCACGACGCGGTCCAGGGTGAGACTTTTCTCCCCGGACAGATCTTCGTATTCGGCGGCTTCGCACTGCGGGCCAATTCGCTTGGCCATCTGGAGCAGATCGAAAGCTACGCCCCTGGCCATCAGGTCAGGTTTGGAAGGTTAAACTACCCGGCCGACATCTGCGGGGACTTGATCTTCGACGGACTTGAGCCCTGGCCGAGCGCGCCGCACTGTCACAATGGGCATGATCTAGCTCTGCCGTCGGACAGCGCCCAGAGCGCCGCTCAGGTGTCCGCTCCGACCATTAGCTCGGAGTCGACTGCGCCAGTCGGGGATGGATGGTTGGACGCTGCCCCAGGAGCCGCAATCTCTACGGGGATAGAGCCGAATACCAGCCTAGTCCTTTGCGAGGCCTGTGACTCCAAGGTGCCGGACTCCTTTCCGGACTCCGAATCTTCTGCACCCCTTCCGATCGAACCCGATTGGGCTCCGATCATGGAGTTCACCGCCGCGGACGTCTTTCAGCACTCGCCCTTTGGCGATATCCTGAATTCACTAAAGTCTCTCTCTTTGTCAGGAGAGCCCTAGCCGGACTATGGCCAGCAAGGTTGGGATGCGGACGACGAAGAAATTCGAAACCCACCCACCACCCACTTCATAGCCACTGTCGACGACCTAACCGACATGCTTGACTTCGACTCCGAAGACATCGATCGTATGGACGCTGATGAAGGAGACGACCAAGAACCAGCTCCTATAGGGCACTGGAAAGCCACCTCGTCATATGACATATACATGGTGGACACCCCCAAAGCAGGGGATGGCGATGAAAAAACGGAGGACGACCCCTCCAAGAAGCAACCCAAGCGCCGACGTCAGCGGCGCCGCTCCAAATCCTGCCAAAGCAAAAAGGGCGAGTCCGGCACTGGAGACAACAACACCCCGGACAGTGCCGAAGACAACCCCCTCCAGCAGGATTCAGTGCAGGAGGACGGAGGAGCCAGCCCTCATGATAGAGCGGCAGACAGGGAGGTCGAGGACGACAATTATATGCCTCCCTCCGAAGACGAGGCAAGCCTCGACGACGACGAATTCGTCGTGCCAGAGGATCCCGTCGAATAAGAGCGTTTCAAACGCAGGCTTATGGCCACGGCAAGCAGCCTCAAGAAAAAACAGCAGCAGCTTAGAGCTGACCAAGACTTGCTAGCCGACAGATGGACTGAAGTCCTGGCGGCCTAAGAGTATAAACTCGGACGCCCCTCCAAGAGCTACCCAAAGCACAGGCTGCTACCCCAAGAGGAGGAGGAAGCAACTAAACCTACATCACCAGCGTACGATGCGCCCGATCGGCCACCCTGTGGCCGCGACAGAGAGGCCTTTCGGCCCTCAACTCAAGCCGCACCAGAGCACGGGGAAACGCAACAGACCTGCGATACATATTGGAGGATAAGGCAAGGCAAACAAGATCGATCTACGGATCGCGTGGGCACCCCACGTCACGTGACGATAACCGTCACGCCAGATATGATAAATACGGCCAGGCCAAACACAACAGACAAAGCTCATCCGAGCTACGTCGCGATATAGCCCAGTACACGGGCGCCGCACACCCACTATGCTTCACAGACGAAGTAATGGATCATCAAATCCCTGAGGGTTTTAAACCCGTAAACATCGAATCATACGATGGCACAACAGATCCCGCGGTATGGATAGAGGATTATCTCCTTCATATCCACATGGCCTATGGTGATGATCTACACGCCATCAAATACCTCCTACTCAAGCTAAAGGACTAGCTCGGCATTGGCTTAACAGCCTGCCAGCAGAGTCAATTAGTTGCTGGGAGGACCTGCAATCCGCATTCCTTGACAACTTCCAAGGCACTTATGTGCGACCACCAGACGCCGATGACCTAAGCCACATAATCCAGCAGCCAGAGGAATCGGCCAGACAATTCTGGACACGATTCCTAACCAAGAAAAATCAAATAGTCGACTGTCCGGACGCAGAGGCCCTTGCAGCCTTCGGGCACAACATCCGAGACGAATGGCTTGCCCGGCACCTAGGACAGGAAAAGTCAAAATCTATGGCAGCCCTCATGACACTCATGACCCGCTTTTGCGTGGGAGAAGACAGCTGGCTAGCCCGTAGCAATAACATGACCAAGAGCCCTGGCAATTCGGATACCAAGGACAACAATGGCAGGTCACGTCGCAACAAGCACAAGCGCCGCATTAACGGCGACAATACTGAGGATACGGCAGTTAATGCCGGAATCAAAGGCTCTAAACCCGGTCAGCGGAAGAAGCCATTCAAAAGAAACCCTCCGAGCCCATCCAGTTTAGACCGGATACTCGATCGCTCGTGCCAGATACACGGCACCCCCGAACAACCAGCCAACCACACCAACAGGGATTGTTGGGTGTTCAAGTAGGCAGGCAAGTTAAGTGCCGAAACCAGAGACAAGGGGCTGCATAGCGATGACGAGGAGGAGCCCCGGCCGCCCCCGCAAGTGCGGACGGTGAACATGATATACGCAACCCATATCCCAAAAGGGAGTGAAAGCATGCTCTCAAGGACGTCTATGCGTTGGAGCCAGTCACCCCAGAGTTCAACCCATGGTCCTCCTACCCGGTCACTTTTGATCGAAGGGACCACCCCACTAGCATTCGTCACGGCGGATTCGCCGCATTGGTCCTAGACCCAATCATTGACGGATTTAACCTCACTAGAGTCCTCATGGACGGCTGCAGAAGTCTGAACTTGCTTTATCAGGATACAGTGCGAAAAATGGATATAGATCCCTCAAGGATTAAACCCACAAATAAAACCTTTAAAGGCGTCATACCAGGTGTAGAAGCCAGCTGTACAGGCTCGGTTACACTCGAAGTGGTCTTCGGATCCCCGGATAATTTCCGAAGTGAAGAGTTAATCTTCGACAAAGACCCATTCCGCAGTGGCTATCACGCCCTGCTCGGACGAACCGCATTCGCAAAATTCAATGCGGTGCCGCACTACGCATATCTCAAGCTCAAGATGCCAGGCCCTCACGGAGTCATTACGGTAAATGGAAACACCGAATGCTCTCTCCAAACGGAGGAGCACACGGCGGCCCTGGCGGCGGAAGTACAAAGTAGCCTCTCAAGGAAATTCTCCAATCCGGGTGTTAAACGTCCGGACAACGTCAAGCGCGCCCGAAGTAACCTACAACAAAACCGGTTGGCACGTTCCGAGCAAGCATAGCAGTGCGGCCCAACCCCAGCCCTCGCCAGATGGCGATAGCGGTACCACGCGTACATAATTACGCTTTGGAAATACCATGGGCATAAGGGGAGGGGCACAACCACGGCACGCCCAGAATGCGGCTCAATCGCACTAGGGGCTCCCTATTCTGCCGTTTCCTTTTATATATATATATATATACTTTCAGGACCCAACTATCCGGAAGGCCTGTCCGGCAATACACTCGCCGAACACATGATGCAACAGCCAGGGAGAGAACAAGCCACGTCAAATGTCCAGGTGGTCTCTATAACGAGCTAAATACCTGTTTTACTTAAAGTCTCGCAGCTTGCCCCTGGAGGGGGGCATGTCAAATAATCCCATCTCTTGCTTATCGCACTATTTGTATCGTTCTGCTTTCATAGCAGCCCTTTTTAATAAACAATACATAGCTCTTATCTATTATTGTATTCATCTATTTTTATACAAATATGTTCAGTCATGATATTATGCAACCGTACACTTTGGTACGGCCAATACACCAGGGGCTTAAGCACCCCATAACACGGCGTGAGAAGACCGAACACTCTCATGAGTGCGGCACCCCAAACTTATAGCACTATATGCATCGGCTCCGAATCATGTCTTGGGTCAATAGTTGGGTTTGCCTGGCTCCCATGTTTTGGTACCTTACATTCCGCAATGTTGGCTAAGGTAGCGCTGGGAGAACTACTGCGATTGTGCCCCAGTTGAGCTGGGTTAACACCTCAGTAGAGAAAGCTAAAACTGACCGTCATGATAGTGTGAGAGATCGGTCGCTGTTCGCGAGGTTTTTCGAGTCCCTAAAGACTTATGCCGCTTAGAACGAGGAGCCGAATTTATCTGGCCTAGGCGTGGATAGCGCCCCAAACTCGGTCTTCCGAATACTAGGGGCTTCGCCGAAATTTAAAATTATAGAATTCTATGGCTAAGTGAGAGTGATAAAGCATTATAAGTCTGATGGCCTTGTTCGTTGTGCTGAGCGCCTCCCTAGATGGACCCAAGAATGGGAACAAGAGCGCTCAGGTTTATCCCGAACACCCCAGCACTCGTGGCATGGGGGTAGAAGCCGACGACTTCCATCTCTCAGATTTGATAAACGGCCGCACAGAAGGTAATATTTTAAATTAACAAGCGTTGCTTAGCGCATATGAACAAAGTTTTCAGCGTATAGGATAACAAATGCGAGTCTACTCAAAAATTACATGTTTGGAGCATTCACCCGCTATAAGGAAGGCACCCTTCAGGACGCCCTCATAATACATCTCGGGCTTGCGATACTCCTTGCCCAGCGGTGGCGCGTCCGTCACAAGCTTCTCGGTGTCCATCCTGCCCAGTGCACTTTAGCACGGGCAAGGGCCCGACGGGCACCTTCAATACAGACGGAGCGCTTGATGACTTCAATCCATGGACAGGCGTCCACTAGCCACCGCACCAGACCAAAGTAGCTCCTAGGCATGGCTTCTCTAGGCCACAGCCGAACTATGAGGCCCTTCATGCCCTGTTCGGCCACCTTGTGGAGCTCGACTAGCTGCTTTAGCTGGTCGCTCAGGGGCACCGGATGTCCGGCCTCAGCATATTGAGACCAGAACACCTTTTCCGTCGAGCTCCCCTCCTCGGCTCGGTAGAATGCGGCAGCATTAGACACACTACAGGGCAGATCGGCGAACGCTCCTGGAGAGCTCCGGATTCGGGTAAGTAACAGATAATTCACTTTTATATGCTTGCTTTGCATAAAGAATGCCTTACCCGCCGCTATCTTCTTTATCGCCTCGATCTCCTAGAGGGCCTTCTGGGCTTCGGCCTTAGCGGTTTTGGCACTCTCAAGAGCCAAGGCGAGCTCGGACTCTCGAGTCTTCGAGTCATGCTCCAAACTCTCATGTTTCTCCATGAGAGCCTGGAGCTCTTGCCGCACCTCCGCCACCCGCGCCTCCTGCTTCTCTCGCTCGGTGCGCTCCAAGGCCACACTGTTTTCGGCCTTGGACACCGGTTCCTTCAGGGTCTCCACCTCGGTCGTGGCCCCTGCAATACCCACATTATTCCTGTCATCTTTTGCAACCAAATCCTTTCTATAAGGTATTACTTTAATAAGGTATTACTTACCTTCCTTGTCCTCGAGCTGCTTCTTGGCACGACCGAGCTCGTTCTCGGACCGCTCGAGGTTCTGCTTCAATGCGTCGACCTCCACAGTCAGTGCGGCAGAGGTCAGCAGCGCAGCCTGCATTCGCATATTTACATATTTATGTTAGACTCCTACGTATATCTTTTTAGATCCTCAGCTGTCTATGCAGTAATATTCTTACATATCTTAAAACTTACCTCAAAGCCTGTTAGAAGGCTGGTACATGCTTCAGTCAGCCCGCTCTTGGCGGCCCAAACATTCTGGATCACCGCACTCATGATAGTGCGGTGCGCCTCGTTGATGGAGGCACCGTTAAGCACCTCCAGCAAGCTATCCGGTGCCTCCGGTTGGGTGGAGGTCGCCGGTGTCGCAGTCTCGCCCTTCTTATGAAGGGACCGCCCGTCGAACTCCGGAACCACTGAAGGTTCCGGTGCGGAGTCCAGCCCAGGGCCGGACTTAGAACCCCTTGGGGTTTAATCCCCCTTATGCCCAAAGTCCGGGAGGTTGCCTTGTGGTACCTCCGGGACCACCTCCTCCTGGCTGGGCCCCTTTTGGGACCCCACCTCGGCGTCATCAGTAGCGCGAGGAGAGGAGGCGGACGGAAGTGAAGTGCTGTTCACATCCGCCGGAGCCAGGGAGCCGCTCGTTGAAATGTCAAGCCCGTCCTTGGGTGGGCTGCAGGGTTGTATTCGGCGTTAGGAGATTCTATGCGACAAATGAAACGCGATGAGTTATTCTGGTATTCGGACACTTACGATGTCGCAAGGGGCATAGCCCTCGGTGGCCACTCCTCTTCGCCGTCGTCGGCGTCGGTGGAGTAGTCCGAAGGAAGGGTCCTTCCCTTCTTGGACCCTCCGGCCTCCCCAGTTGGGGAGGCCTTCCTTTTCTTCTCTCCCCCCGCTGGGGAAGAAGCCTCTTTTTTCTCCTCCTCGTCTTCGTGGGAGGAGACCGCCTCGGAGTCATCGGACGATGAGTCCGATAACACCTGACGCCGGGAACTCTTCGGGTTCCCGTGGCCTTCTTCTTGGCCTTCTTATCCGGCACCATGTGAGGTGCCGGAACCAGCAGCCCCGTCAATCGGGTGCCCGCTGGGTCTTCTGGTAAGGGAGCCGGACAGTTAACCTGCCCGGACTTCTTCTGCCAAGCCTGTCAAAGGTAGGGGAGTTTAGATCCCGCATAGAGTCAAACTATGAAAAACAAGTGTCCTGTAAAGGGTAAAATAGCTTACCTCGCTGGCTTGACGCTGCAAGCTGAATCCGCGATCTTCGGTAGCAGATGCGGGAGCCTCGGAGCCCTTGAACAGCACCTTCCAGGCATCTTCGTACGTAGTATCGAAGAGCCTGCTCAAAGTTGGTGCTACGCCGGATCAAACTCCCACAAGTTGAAGGCCCGTTGTGGGCACGGGAGGATCCGGCAGATGAGCATGACCTGGACTACGTTGACAAGCTCGATCTTCTTGTTCACAAGGTTTTGGACGCAGGTTTGGAGTCGGTCAGCTCTTCCAAATCACCCCACGTCAGGCCCTTCTCTTTCCAGGAGGTGAGCCGTTTGGGGATGCCAGATCGGAATTCGGGGGCCGCTGCCCATTCAGGGTCACGCGGCTCGGTGATGTAGAACCACCCCAATTGCCACCCTTTGATGGTTTCCACAAAGGCGCCCTCGAGCCATATGACGTTGGGCATCTTGCCTACCATGGCGTATCCGCACTCCGCCTGCTGGCCGCCCACAACCTTCGGCTTGACATTGAAGGTCTTCAGCCATAAGCCGAAGTGGGGCTTGATGCGGAGGAAGGCCTCGAACACAACCAAAAATGCTGAGATGTTGAGGATGAAATTCGGGGCCAGATCATGGAAATCCAGGCCGTAGTAGAACATGAGCCCCCGGACAAATGGGTGGAGTGGAAAGCCCAGTCCGCGGAGGAAATGGGGAAGGATCACCACCCTCTCATGGGGCCTGGGGGTGGGGACGAGCTGCCCCTCGTCTGGGAGCCGGTGCGCAATGTCGTTGTGCAGATATCTGGCTTTCCTCAACTTTTTGATGTGCCCCTCCGTTATGGAGGAGACCATCCACTTGCCTCCCGCTCCGGACGTGGCTGGAGAAGGTTGAGAAGGGATGTGCGGACTTGGGTGCTGGAGCTCAAGTGCGCGGAAATGGATAAGCAAAGTAGGAAGAAGGCGTAAATGGAAAGGGTGGATCCTTATCATCTTATATGGGCGGCCGAAACTATAAGCCCCCACCAGCCTAATAAAACTCGCTTATCTCCCAAGCGTCATGGTTAATGGCGCGGTTGGGTTACCCACGCCCGTATTGATGAGAATCCCGGAATAAGGGGACACGATCTCTGCCTTGACAAGACGTCCCAAGGAAACCGCCTCGCTAAACGCGCTGAGGTGGAACAGTAAGAATAAAGGCTTGGCCGTGGCGCGATGTCACGCTGCGGAATACGTCAGCAGATTAGATTTGTGCAGATATTATTATCTCTACGGTGGTATGTGGAACTTATTTTGCAGAGCCGGACACTATCCTTGTGTTCAACATCTTCTATGAAGTATTCAGAGGAGGAACCCGCCTTGCAATGCCGAAGACAATTTGCGCGCCGAACTCGTCGTCATTGAAGCCTGGTTCAGGGGCTACTGAGGGAGTCCTGGATTAGGGGGTGTCCGGATGGCCAGACTATGAACTTTGGCCGGACTCTCAGACTATGAAGATACAAGATTGAAGACTTTGTACCCTGTCCGAATGGGACTTTCCTTGGCGTGGAAGGCAAGCTTGGCGATACAGATATGTAGATCTCCTACCATTGTAACCGACTCTGTGTAACCCTAACCCTCTCCGGTGTCTATATAAACCGGAGAGTTTTAGTCCGTAGGATGAACAACAATCATACCATAGGCTAGCTTCTAGGGTTTAGCCTCTCTGATCTCGTGGTAGATCAACTCTTGTACTACCCATATCATCAATATTAATCAAGCAGGAGTAGGGTTTTACCTCCATCGAGAGGGCCCGAACCTGGGTAAAAACATCATGTCCCTTGTCTCCTGTTACCATTCGCCTAGACGCACAGTTCGGGACCCCCTACCCGAGATCCGCCGGTTTTGACACCGACAGGGTTCCTTCCTCCCAAGCCGTGATCACGCTGCCGTCCTCTCCACCTATTCCACCGGCTCCCGTCCTTTTTGACTCCTCTGCCGTCCTGGACCGGGCTGCCAACGAACTGATCCGGTTGCGGGAGGATATTCGGAGCGCGAACCTCCTCCTGATGGTCGGGCGCTTGGAGCTAGCCTCTGGCTAGGCCCGCTCTGCCGCCTCCGTCCGAGCGGCGCTGAGCCAGGCCATGTCTGCCTCCGATGAGGAGAAGCAAGCCACGTCCCAGGCCAAGGCCACTCGCGATGCTGCCTTGGGTGATGCTGCGGATGCCCTTGGCCGCTGCAAGGTGCTGGAGGACGAACTTCAAGGCCTGCGTGACGAGCTCGCTAAGGAGGTCCACAGCCACCAGGAGAAGGAGGAGGAGATGAAGGCTCGGGAAGCTGCCGCCAGGGACCGGGACACCGAGCTTGATGACTGTCACGGCCGGTTGAAGACGCTGGAGCAGGCGCTGAAGGCGGAGAGGACCGAGCTAGACGGCAAGGCAAAGGTCCTGGACGAGGACCGAGTGGCCTTCACCAAGCTGGAGGAGAAAGCTCGCGCCGTGCTGAAGACGCTTTATGAGGGCGGCTTAGAGAAGCCGTTGGCTGGCGTAGAGGATGGCCCCGCCGAGCTGCTTCCCTTCCTGGTCTGTGCACTTGAAGATGTCACGGACGGCCTTGGTCCCTCGGCCGAGGCCGAGGCGCGTGCCCTGTCTTCTACAGCGCTGACGCGTGTCCTCAGCCACGTGTCACGCCCAATATGCGACCCTATCCAAAAGGAACTCGATGGTCCAACCAAGGATAGACCTGCATATTGAAATGCTTTTGCAAGGTGGATATCATTACATCAACATTACATAATAGATGGGGATACATACAAGAGGCATAAAATGCCACATGAATACAACATCACAATACATTAGAGCATCATCCGTCTACGGATGAAACACAAACATAAACTCAAATGACATCCACCCTGCTAGCCCAGGCTGCCGACCTGGAACCTATCCCCTGATTGAAGAAGCAGAAGAAGAACTCCGAAACAAGCAAACATCGCTCTCGCATCATGAACATCGCGTAACCTGTACCTGCAACTGTTGATGTAGTAATCTGTGAGCCACGAGGACTCAGCAATCCCATTACCATGGGTATCAAGACTAGCAAAGCTTAATGGGAAAGGAAGGGGTAAAGTGGTGAGGTTGCAGCAGCGACTAAGCATATATGGTGGCTAACATACGCAAATAAGAGCGAGAAGAGAGCAAGAAGAACGGTCGTGAAGCTAGCAATGATCAAGAAGTGATCCTGAACTCCTACTTACGTCAAACATAACCCAAAGACCGTGTTCACTTCCCGGACTCCGCCGAAAAGAGACCATCACGGCTACACACATGGTTGATGCGTTTTAATTCGGATCTGGTGTCAAGTTATCTACAACCGGACATTAACAAATTCCCATCTGCCTATAACCGCAGGCACGTCTTTCAAAAGATTATACCCTGCAGGGGTGTCCCAACTTAGCCCATGATAAGCTCTCGCGATCAACGAAGGATATACCTTCTCCCAGGAAGACCCGATCAGACTCGGAATCCCGGTTTACAAGACATTTCGGCAATGGTAAAACAAGACCAGCAAGACCGCCCGATGCGCCGACAATCCCGATAGGAGCTGCACATATCTCGTTCTCAGGGCAACACCGGATAAGCTAAGCGTACAGGGTACCGATGTAACCCAATTTGCCAAGGGATGGTCCCGCACGGTGCTCTAGTTTGGACCAACACTTAGACAAGCATTGGCCCGGGGGGGCTGTAATAAAGATGACCCTTGGGTTAATTACTCCCAAGGGAAATATAGGTGGTGGTGAGGCAAATGGTAAAACCAAGGTTGGGCCTTGCTAGAGGAGTTTTATTCAAAGCGAACTGTCAAGGGGGTCCCAGAAATCACCCGACCACGTAAGGAACGCAAAATCCGGGAACATAACACCGGTATACGGAAACTAGGGCGGCAAGAGTGGAACAAAACACCAGGCATAAGGCTGAGCCTTCCACCCTTTACCAAATATATAGATGCATTAATAATATAAGAGATATTGTGATATCCCAACCAAAACTTGTCCGTCATGGGCAATCTTCAACTTCACCTGCAAACTAGCAACGCTATAAGAGGGGTTGCGCAAAAGCGGTAACATAGCCAAACAACGGTTTGCTACGAAGGGTGTCAAAGGTTAGAGGTTCATGGCAATTTGGGAGGCTTGATGAGCAAAAGATAGGTAACGCAGCATAGCAATAGAACGAAGCAACTAGCATAGCAATGATAGTAGTGAGATCCAGGGTAGCGGTCATCTTGCCTGAGATCCCGCTAGGAAGAACGAGTCCGTTAAGAAGACGAACGGATGAAGCCGAACCAAGCGTAGACGAACGAGTCCTCACGATCGCAACAAAACGGGAAATATCGAGAAGAAGCACACAACATGGTAAACACACCACACATGAACAAGGCATGATGCACAACAAGCATGATGCATGACAAAGCTATATGAAGCTACTCATGGCAAAAGATGATGCTACAAGAGCAACACATCAAGGCAAGTTTAAATGAGGTCGGGAACAACATATAACAATTCCGATAAGTCCTCATATGCATATTTAGAAATTGGTCCAGATCCGAATAAACCTTATGTTCAAGTTGTTAAACAGCAAGTTAAGATGCACCATGATGATCTACACGAGATTCTAGTCAGTTACATATAAAGTTCATTTAGTTCGGAGCTACGGCCTAGATGATATGAGCAAAACAAGTTAAACATGGCATTGATGCAAAATGCATACAAACATCAAGCAAACACCTCAAAACATGGATGCAACATGATAATCTGGAACTACATGCAAAATCAAGCAAGTTTCATATAGAGCACACTCAAAACGGAGCAACGGTTCAACACACACACATGAAACAAGTTTAAAGGACAAGCGGTCCAAAACAGCAACTAGGCATCTTGCAAGCATCAAAACAACATGCTACAGCACCACAATATGAAAACAAAAGGCACAGGCATGATGTATAGGTAAAGCATAACAAAACATGAACACTGAGCTATCTCCAGAAATCACTAGAACATGCTCAAACACACATGGCAAGATTGCAAATAATAACAGTTCAGACTTTGCAGAAAATAACATCAGGTTGCAATATTTAGAGCTATCAAACAACATGTTACAGGAACTTATCATGGCAAACAAAGGCATGGCATGAATCTACTAAATGCATAGAGCAAAAGACCCTGACTGACCATGAGCCAAAAAAGGATCAAAAAATATGATGGCACCCATGTAAACATAGCAAGTTATAATACAGATTCATACATGGCAGAAACAGAAATTATGAAGGCATGTTGGTGAGCTTGTGCAACTCACTACAGAGCAAAACATGGTATGGCAAGGCAACCAACAGTAAGAATACATGTTTGTGAAGCTAAGCATGGCAATAGCAAGATCATAGGGTGCATGGATCACTAACAACAATCATGGCAACAACTGATCATAATGTTAACAGGCTGACAGCAACATTATTTAGCAACTTTGGAGCAAGATTGAAATAAACTACAACAAGCTATAAATGCAACCAGGGGCATGGATAGAAAGAGCATGACATGTAGAACAAAACATATTTAGTGAACATCTCCAGATTATGCATAGAATGACTAGTAGCAGCGGGTTTACATAGCATCACGAAATAACAGATTCAGCCTAGCAAAACAGTAACAACAAGTACACTACTTAACAAGCTCGATTCACTCACCACAAGTCATTGCATGACAAGATAAGCATAGCATCAGCAAGAAGACATGTTTAAGAAACAAACCAAGGCAAGAACAAGTTCATAGCATGCAAGGATCAACTACAACAACCTTGGCAAAATTGAATAACATGTAAACAATCTGCCAGGAAACATTTTGAAGCAAAAGTAGAGCACGAAAATGACATGCTAGACTACTCCATAATTGCAAGCAGGGGCATGAATGGATACAGCATAACCATATGTTCAAAACATCCTTACTGAAGTATCTCAAAATATGCATGGATCTCTCTGTAGCATCAAGTTTACATGGCATCAAAATAACAGCAGAACAGGGACTAAAATCAGCAACATCACGAAGCCTAGTTTACATGCTTGTGCTAGTCACCACATTGATCACAAAAATACATGGTAAGCACCTCTATAAAGAAGACATGGCATAGATCAAAACACATGTAAACATCAACCTCATAGGATGCACACATCAATCATGGCAAAAATGACAAATGAGCATGTTCTGTTAACAGACAGCAGACAACATTATGAAGCACTCTTGCAACGATGATTCAGGCATCAGGATGAGCTCAAATGAATATAATGCAATGGAGAGAAATGAAGTACTCGTTGAGGCGAACAATTTGACATATTACACGCACGAAACGGAGCTACGGATGCAGAGATATGATGCGATGACCAGGGCATGATTATGCAAAAATATTATCGGGGACTTAGAGAAATATACCCCTCCGGATCAGATCTAGGGTTCGGGCGCGACTCCCGAGGTCGGCCGGACCTCGCCGGAGCGGACTGGGCCGGTGGCGGTGGGAGGAAGCACTGGGGAGGCCGGGGCGACCGGATCCGGGCGGCGCCGACCCGGATCTGGCCGGACGATGGCCGGCGACGAGGGGCGGCGGCGAGGGGGCCGGCCGGGCGGCCGGGGCGGCACCGGGCTCGGGCGCGGAGGCGCCGGCCGGCGTGCGGAGGCAGCGCGAGGCGCACGGCGGCGGGGTT
>NC_041387.1:426709019-426715889 GCF_002162155.2 Triticum dicoccoides | reverse complement strand
ATTTGCTAGGGTTTCGGGGGAAAACATCCGCGAAATGGACGGGGAGGACGTTTTTATAGGTAGAGGGAGTTAGGAGAGTCCAAATGAGGAGCGGTTTTTGGCCATGCGGTCGTGATCGAATGGTCGAGAGCATGGAGGGGAGTTTGCTGGGTTTTGGGCCACTTTAGAGGGGTGTTGGGCTGCAAAGAGAAAGGGGGGTTTTGGGCTACGCGGTTAACCGTTGGAGTATCAAACGACCTCCAAATGGCACGAAACTTGACAGGCGGTCTACCGGTGGTATACCATGGCCGCTTGGCAAACCTCGGGCCATTCCGAGAATGTTTAACACCCGCACACGAAACAAGGTCTGAGAGGGAGCGACGGGGCACGCGCAAGAGGTTCGGACTCCGAACGGACAACGGAGAGAACCGGGAGAACCCGAACGGATGCAAGTTTTGAAAAACATGCAGATGAAATGTAGATGATGACATGGCAAATAGCAACACGCAAGCAAATGACATGGCAACGACGGCGAATAACTGGCAGACACCTGGCGCATCGAATCCGGGGCGTTACAACACTCCTCCACTAACAAGAGATCTCGTCCCGAGATCTTAGGACCGAGACGGAAGGGAAAAGATGAGGTGAAACAAGAACTCAAGAGAAGAAGCAAAGAATCGAGAGCACTCGAGAAGAAGAGAGGAACGACGAGAATGACGAGAATCGAAAGCTCACGGAATCAGATAGACTATGGAACAACTCCGGATAGAACGAGATAAGAAACAAATAAGACTGAAAGGATTTAGGCAGAACTCTGACTGAACATGGAAAGAATAGAACATGAACTTCACAAGATGGGATGACACTTGGCGAGATGAAAAATGCAATGCCTCCGGAAGAATTGTAAAAATTGAATGAAAAGAACTTAGAAGGAAGGATTGAACGGAGTTGTTGAGAAAATCAACAACGAAAGAATAAGCTTGTTGTGGACTTATGGAAAACATCTCAAAATTATGATGTGATAACCGACCACAAACGGAAATGATTGGATAGATTAGAAGAACGAAGAAATGCAAAACTCCACTTCAAAAGAATACAGAGACTTAATTGCACTTCGAGATGAGAAGAAAAGATACTTGAGCTCCACCAACAAGACTCTTGATGAACTCTTGAGAGAATGAATTAAATCATGAAGAACCACCATGAACAGCTCCGGTAACAAAAGGATGATGAGATAGAATGTAGGATGAAAGAATAAGATGAGCCTTGCGATGATTTAGATGGAGGTTCCGACAAAACAGTCGAGGAAAATTGAACTCTGGAAAAGAAAAGATGAAAACACTTGAACTAGAATTTATTCATCAAGAACAAACTCCGAAGGAAAGGATTACTCACTTGGATGAAAAAGAATAAGATTTATTGTATGCTTATACTTCATCAAATTAAACTGATGACAAACAATGGATTTTTGCATATTACTTATTCTTGTTGAAAATGATTGAGAAAGGATAGCACAAACTCGAGAAGGTCTTCATGAACCACCGGTACGATTGAAAGAAGGAATGGATTGATACGATAACAAAGGAAAAAGAATCTGAATGAACCACCGTAAGAATTCGAAAATGACTGATGAAAGAGACTTAATCACCGGGAAGAATTTAGAAGAACCAAATATGCTCGTGGGGGTTTAGATGCAAGAGAATGGGAAGAACTCGAGCTGACTAAAGAACGCTTGAACGGAGCACCGAGATAATAGAGAATGATAACTGGAATGATGGCCTCCGGTGAAAAGAAATAGAAATTAACTCCTGAAATACTCCGGATGAGTAAGAAAAGAATATCTGACAAATGGAATAATTCGCGAGGATAACATGAAGCTAGAACCACGAATCTTCAAGAGAACGGGCAAGATTTAGAGGAAAAACTCTTCTTCGGTCTTCAAATGACGACGGGAAACAACACCAAAATTGCTGAGATGCTCCAGGAAAATGACAAGCGAAGAGGTTGAGCCAACAATGAAATGATTTGAAATCGATCTTGACAAGGCATGTGACTGATGAAATCCATTCTTACGTCACACTTGAAAAGAATTGAGAATAACTCCGGGGAAATTAGAAGAGTCAGGTAAGATCCTGGGAAAAATACATGTGGGTTAGGGCCCACTAAAAGAAAACACCATTGAGAAGGATTGTAGAAGAGATAGATGATGCACCGGAACAATTGAAATATTTGAATGAGGTGACAACCTCAAATTAATTCGAACACAGACGAATCTCCAGAGATGTCTTGAACACTCCAGAAGGATAAACTGGCGAGAGGCGAACGAGCAGGGAAGACACTTGAGCCGAGGGAAAAAATATATAATCAACACCGAAAAACTTGAATTGAGTCCACTAGAAAAGAGATGATGAATGACGAACGAGACGAGAATTCACCAGTTGGAATAATTGAGGAAAGACTGAAGAGGCTCCACACGAATGAAATAGATGGTCGAGAGAGAGTCAGACTCCGGGAAGAAAAAGGGTGGGAGGGCGGGAAAACAAAGGCAATTTGGAAGGGGAAATCGACGAATATCTTGACGAGAAAACACCGGTTGAAAACATTGAGGAGAGAGAGCAAAAACTTCGCACGAGTAGGATGGATACTCAATAACGGACTCTGGTTCGGAGAAGAAGAACAGGGAGGGCGGGTGGGAAAAGAAAACAACTGAGGAATGAACTTGGCAACAATGAAGAGGCTCGAGTCGACTTGATGAGAAATGCACCGGATGAAAAGAGCTGAGAGCCAACGATCGAAAAAACCAACTGCGTGAACCTAAAGAAAAATTTGAAGGGGAAGAGGAGTGATTCAAAACACCTACGTCAAGATTCCTTACCAGAGCGATGAAGGGGCTGAGGAGTAAAAAGAATTCCTACTCTCCGATATAACTAGACTCCGAAAATAGTTTTCTTCTAGACTCAACAACAGCCAAACTACACGATCAATCAAGGGGGGCTCCTAGGGTCGGTCGAGGCACTGATACCAACTTGTCATGCCCAATATGCGACCCTATCCAAAAGGAACTCGAAGGTCCCACCAAGGATAGACCCGCATATTGAAACGCTTTTGCAAGGTGGATATCATTACATCAACATTACATAATAGATGGGGATACATACAAGAGGCATATAATGCCACACGAATACAACATCACAATACATTAGATCATCATCCGACTACGGATGAAACACAAACAGAAACTCAAATGACATCCACCCTGCTAGCCCAGGCTGCCGACCTGGAACCTATCCCCTGATCGAAGAAGCAGAAGAAGAACTCCGAAACAAGCAAACATCGCTCTCGCGTCATGAACATCGTGTAACCTGTACCTGCAACTGTTGATGTAGTAATTTGTGAGCCACGAGGACTCAGGAATCCCATTACCATGGGTATCAAGACTAGCAAAGCTTAATGGGAAAGGAGGGGGTAAAGTGGTGAGGTTGCAGCAGCGACTAAGCATATATGGTGGCTAACATACGCAAATAAGAGCGAGAAGAGAGCAAGCGGAAGGGTCGTGAAGCTAGCAATGATCAAGAAGTGATCCTGAACTCCTACTTACGTCAAACATAACCCAAAGACCGTGTTCACTTCCCGGACTCCGCGGAAAAGAGACCATCACGGCTACACACACGGTTGATGCATTTTAATTCGGATCTGGTGTCAAGTTATCTACAACCGGACATTAACAAATTCCCATCTGCCTATAACCGCAGGCACGGCTTTCGAAAGATTATACCCTGCAGGGGTGTCCCAACTTAGCCCATGATAAGCTCTCGCGATCAACGAAGGATATACCTTCTCCCAGGAAGACCCGATCAGACTCGGAATCCCGGTTTACAAGACATTTCGACAATGGTAAAACAAGACCAGCAAGACCGCCCGATGTGCCGACAATCCCGATAGGAGCTGCACATATCTCGTTCTCAGGGCAACACCGGATAAGCTAAGCGTACAGGTACCGACGTAACCCAATTAGCCAAGGGATGGTCCCGCACGGTGCTCTAGTTTGGACCAACACTTAGACAAGCATTGGCCCGGGGGGGCTGTAATAAAGATGACCCTTGGGTTAATTACTCCCAAGGGAAATATAGGTCGTGGTGAGGCAAATGGTAAAACCAAGGTTGGGCCTTGCTAGAGGAGTTTTATTCAAAGCGAACTGTCAAGGGGGTCGCATAAATCACCCGACCGCGTAAGGAACGCAAAATCCAGGAACATAACACCGGTATACGGAAACTAGGGCGGCAAGAGTGGAACAAAACACCAGGCATAAGGCCGAGCCTTCCACCCTTTACCAAATATATAGATGCATTAATAATATAAGAGATATTGTGATATCCCAACCAAAACCTGTCCGTCATGGGGCAATATTCAACTTCACCTACAATGGTTTGCTAGGAAGGGTGTCAAAGGTTAGAGGTTCATGGCAATTTGGGAGGCTTGATGAGCAAAAGATAGGTAACGCAGCATAGCGATAGAACGAAGCAACTAGCATAGCAATGATAGTAGTGAGATCCAAGGTAGCGGTCATCTTGCCTGAGATCCCGCTAGGAAGAAGAACGAGTCCGTGAAGAAGACGAATGGATGAAGCCGAACCAAGCGTAGACGAACGAGTCCTCACGATCGCAACGAAACGGGAACTACCGAGAAGAGGCACACAACATGGTAAACACACCACACATGCACAAGGCATGATGCACAACAAGCATGATGCATGACAAAGCTATATGAAGCTACTCATGGCAAAAGATGATGCAAACAAGAGCAACACATCAAGACAAGTTTAAATGAGGCCGGGAACAACATATAACAAGTCCGGTAAGTCCTCATATGCACATTTCGAAATTGGTCCAGATCTGAATAAACCTTATGTTCAAGTTGTTAAACAGCAAGTTAAGATGCACCATGATGATCTACACGAGATTCTAGTCAAGTTACATATAAAGTTCATTTAGTTCGGAGCTACGGCCTAGAAGATATGAGCAAAACAAGTTAAACATGGCATTGATGCAAAATGCATACAAACATCAAGCAAACACCTCAAAACATGGATGCAACATGATAATCTGGAACTACATGCAAAATCAAGCAAGTTTCATATAGAGCACACTCAAAACGGAGCAACGGTTCAACACACACACATGAGACAAGTTTAAAGGACAAGCTATCCAAAACAGCAACTAGGCATCTTGCAAGCATCAAAACAACATGCTACAGCACCACAATATGAAAACAAAAGGCATGGGCATGATGTACAGGTAAAGCATAACAAAACATGAACACTGAGCTATCTCCAGAAATCACTAGAACATGCTCAAACACACATGGCAAGATTGCAAATAATAACAGTTCAGACTTTGCAGAAAATAACATCAGGTTGCAATGTTTAGAGCTATCAAACAACATGTTACAGGAACTTATCATGGCAAACAAAGGCATGGCATGAATCTACTAAATGCATAGAGCAAAATACCCTTACTGACCATGAGCCAAAAAAGGATCAGAAAATATGATGGCACCCATGTAAACATAGCAAGTTATAATACAGATTCATACATGGCAGAAACAGAAATTATGAAGGCATGTTGGTGAGCTTGTGCAACTCACTACAGAGCAAAACATGGCATGGCAAGGCAACCAACAGTAAGAATACATGTTTGTGAAGCTAAGCATGGAAATAGCAAGATCATAGGGTGCATGGATCACTAACAACAATCATGGCAACAACTGATCATAATGTTAACAGGCTGACAGCAATATTATTTAGCAACTTTGGAGCAAGATTGCAATAAACTACAGCAAGCTATAAATGCAACCAGGGGCATGGATAGATAGAGCATGACATGTAGAACAAAACATATTTAGTGAACATCTCCAGATTATGCATAGAATGACTAGTAGCAGCGGGTTTACATAGCATCACAAAATAACAGATTCAGCCTAGCAAAAAAATACCAGCAAGTCACTACTTAACAAGCTCGATTCACTCACCACAAGTCATTGCATGATAAGATAAGCATAACATCAGCAAGAATACATGTTTAAGAAACAAACCAAGGCAAGAACAAGTTCATAGCATGCAAGGATCAACTACAACAACCTTGGCAAAATTCAATAACATGTAACCAATCTGCCAGGAAACATTTTGAAGCAAAAGTAGACCACGAAAATGACATGCTAGACTACTCCATAATTGCAAGAAGGGGCATTAATGGATAGAGCATAACCATATGTTCAAAACATCCTTACTGAAGTATCTCAAAATATGCATGGATCTCTTTGTAGCATCAAGTTTACATGGCATCAAAATAACAGCAGAACAGGGACTAAAATCAGCAACATCATGAAGCCTAGTTTACATGCTTGTGCTAGTCACCACATTGATCACAAAAATACATGGTAAGCACCTCTGCAAAGAAGACATGGCATAGATCAAAACACATGTAAACATCAACCTCATAGGATGCACACATCAATCATGGCAAAAATGACAAATGAGCATGTTCTGTTAACAGACAGCAGACAACATTATGAAGCACTCTTGCAACGATGATTCGGGCATCAAGATGAGCTCAAATGAATATGATGCAATGGAGCGAAATGAAGTATTCGTTGAGACGAACAATTTGATATATTACATGCACGAAACGGAGCTATGGATGGAGAGATATGATGCGATGAACAGGGCATGATTATGCAAAAATATTATCGGGACTTAGAGAAATATACCCCTCCGGATCAGATCTACGGTTCGGGCGCGACTCCCGAGGTCGGCCGGTCCTCGCCGGAGCGGACGGGACCGGTGGCGGTGGGAGGAAGCACTGGGGAGGCCGGGGCGACCGGATCCGGGCGTCG
>NC_041387.1:426621614-426708469 GCF_002162155.2 Triticum dicoccoides | reverse complement strand
GGAGGGCCAGGGCGACGTGGCGGCCTCCCGTTGGCTGGGGCGGCAGCGGCGGACGTGTCCGGCGTGGCGCGGACGTGTCCGGCGCGGCGCGGACGCGTTCGGTGGCAGCGGGGAGGATTTGCTAGGGTTTCGGGGGAAAACATCCGCGAAAATGGACGGGGAGGACGTTTTTATAGGTAGAGGGAGCTAGGAGAGTCCAAATGAGGAGCGGTTTTCGGCCACGCGATCGTGATCGAACGACCGAGAGCATGGAGGGGAGTTTTCTGGGTTTTGGGCCACTTTGGACGGGTGTTGGGCTCCAAAGAGAAAGGGGGGTTTCGGGCTACGCGGTTAACCGTTGGAGTATCAAACGACCTCCAAATGGCACGAAACTTGATAGGCGGTCTGCCGGTGGTATACCAAGGCCGCTTGGCAAACCTGGGGCCATTCCGAGAATGTTTAACACCCGCACACGAAACAAGGTCTGAGAGGGGGCGACGGGGCACGCGCAAGAGGTCGGACTCCGAACGGACAACGGAGAGAACCGGGAGAACCCGAACGGATGCAAGTTTTGAAAAACATGCAGATGAAATGCAGATGATGACATGGCAAAATGCAACACGCAAGAAAATGACATGGCAACGACGGCGAATAACTGGCAGACACCTGGCGCATCGAATCCGGGGCGTTACACCACGTCTACCTTCACGACCCCAACGTCGACCTCGACAGCCTGCTAGAACCCGTGAGCGGCACCTTGCAGCTGCTGCTGCTGAGGTCGTGAAAGGCCAAGCCGAGGCTTTGTTGGGGAGGTTCCGCGCCTTCAGCACCTTGCCCGGGTGCGATGCCGCCAGCTCCGAGGCCTCAGGAGGTGGAGCCGCCCAGCGTGACTCCACCACAGGCGGCGGCACCACTGGAAAGTGATCCCTTCGCGGCTTCTGTCCTGTTTTAATTCCTGCAACATGCACCATGCCTCGTGGAGGCGTTTAAACTTGTGTTTGGCATTGTGAAACAATCTATGGCCTGTAATATTTGCTTTTGAATTCCCTAGAATTTGCATTTTTCCATCCTATTTGCTTGTGTTCTACGTCGGCAGGGCCCGACCCCGCGCATACCTCTGCCGCCGTTAGCCCCGACCGGAAACCAGGACGGGACTAAAGAGTGAGGGGCTACGTGACCAGTTAGGCTCCTGAGTCGCGATGCTCAGGAGTCCCCCTTGACGCGCAAACAGCAAGTAGGGAAGGGAGGCATAGGAGTGGATTTGTCGTTCTACGTCGGCAGGGCCCGGCCCCGCGCATACCTCAGCCGCCGTTATCCCCAACCGGAAACCAGGACGGGACTAAGGAGTGAGGGGCTACGTGACCAGTTAGGCTCCTGAGTCGTGATGCTCAGGAGTCCCCCTTGATGTGCAAACGAGTTTCCATACCTTGGCTCCGCTCGGGGACGGGCGTGCGACGACCAGGTCCGAGGGACCTGGCTGGGTGGCATGCGTTCGGGCATGGCCCAGGCGCAACCCCCGTGTCCAGCCCCCTCGCGTGGCACTACCGAGGGGAGGCGTTGCGATGGTGCCAGACACTGAGCTCTGGGCTCCCTGAGGTTGATACGGTCGTGGGCCACCCTCAGTTGTTTGTACCAGCGCGGAGCATAGCGCTTTCGTATGTGTATGGGCATAGCCGCTCCTCGGCAGTGTCGTCAGCCAGCGCGAAGCATGGTGCTTCCACTGGTGCATGGGAGGGGGCTCCCCTCCGGGAGGAGCCCCTGGGGCGTGTACAGCCCCGCCCTGACACGTGGCCGGCACGGTAGGGCTAGGAGAGGTGTATCTGGGCACCCGTGAGCCAGCGTGGGACTCACGAGGTCCTACCTCGAGGCGGGTTGCGCCTAGCTCTGGGCCTTTATCAATGGTATGTTCCTGCAAGGTGGTTAGAATGCAAATGCTCTACGTCCTCAGGTCCCGGCCCTCGAGCAAGCTTAGCCGCCGCTGGTATGACAGGTCGCGATGCCGTGGGTCAAGGCCAGGGGGTGAGGGCTGGAGAGCCAGTAAGAGCCCATGAGTCGTGATGCTCAGGCACCCCCCTTTTAATGTGCAAGCGCTTTGCATGAGTGTGGAGAGGTCCGCGATAGGCAGCAGAAGATAATCACGGGAATCAGGTTAAGCATGGAGGGGAAAATCCATTTCAATAGATGCAGAAAAAGCAGACGCTACTAAGTCAGGACCGAGCAGCTTGGGGATAATGCATCCCGAGGGGCGCCCCCAACAAGGTAAGCAAAGAACATGAGCAAAACGGATACATGCCGCAGGGACGGACCCAGGCGACCTGGGAATGATGCAGCCTTGTGGGCGCTCCCAGCTGAAAATGGAACTTTGAAAGATGTCACCCGATACTGTTGAAGATGAAGGGATGCTGAAGTAGCGGACGACGCGCGGTGAGGAAGCCGATCCTCACGAGCTCCTGGGACCAGGAGCCTCGGGAGGCTCCGGGGGCTCAGGTGGATCTTCGAGGGCCATCTCCATCTCCGCCAGGACCGCGCGACGCATGACCTCCTGAGCCTCTAGAATGGTCCTCAGCAGGCGCTGATGAGCTGCGGCCGTGTTCGGCAGGCCGAAAGGCATGCGAACGTAGCTGTGAGGTGGACCCTCCCCACGCGCGAAGGCCAGAGGCGCTCCTGAGACGCGGCTCGGTTGAGCCCTGGCACGTCGATGCAAACACGCAACCCGCCATCCTCGCCTGGATGGGGGCTGCGGCGGGTAGGCGACGGCTGCCGCGCATGACTCTTGACTCCTGTAGCTCCTGAGTGTTTCTCGCGATGAACTCCTGAGGGTTTGGCCCTCCTTGCCTCATACCTTCCTGAGGGAAACGTGCCTTGAAGCACGCCTCCAAGTGGTGCCCGAGCGCCTCCCTCGTGACCTTGGCGAAGTCGGTGGATCTCCAAGAAAGAGCCCCCGAGCCCTGCCCGAGGAGGGCGCCGGGTGCGCCTTCCTATGCGACAGAGGGTGGCGCCCCCTGAACAAGCGCGGATCCTGACACAACGCCTCCGGAGGTACCCGCCTCCTGATGGCTTGGGCCAAGCGAAGCTTTCTTCTTCTTGGGGACCGCCTCGGGAAGTCTCCCGCTCCTGTGATCTGGGTCTTCGATTGACGCGGCTTGGAAGGCACGCTCAAGAGAACACACTGCATCCCTTTCCTCACAGGGTACTGTGATGACTCCACCGCTTCCTGGCATCTTGAGGACATTGTAGCCTTGGTGAGTCACTGCCACGAACTTGGCCATGGCTGGGTACCCGAAGATGGCATTGTATGGCAGGCGAATGTGGGCGACGTCGAAGTCAATGAGCTCGGTGCGGTAGTTGTTGTGCTGCCCAAAGGTGATAGGGAGGCGAACCTGCCCTATCAGAATGGTGGAACCATCAGTGACTCCTGAGAAAGGCTTGGTCGGCTGAAGCTGATCATATGGCACTTGGAGATTGGTGAATGTCTCGACGGACAGGACGTTCAGTCCTGCTCCGCCATCGATGAGGGTCCTGGTGACTTGCACATTGCTGATGACTGGGGAACAAAGCACTGGGAGGACTCCGGCCATTGCTACGCACTTGAGCTGATCCGCTGAGCTGAATGTGATAGCGCACGCAGACCACCTGAGAAGGCACGTGGCCTCAAGCTTGGGGAGGACTGCATTCACCTCGCGAGCAAACTTCTTGAAGATGCGCTGCGAGGCTGGGGCCTGGGCGCCGCCCAGGATGCAAGCGATTGCACGCGGCTCCTGGAAGCCCCAAGCCCCCTCGTCCTGATGCTGGTCTTCATTCCTCCTTGGCGGTGGTGGCAGAGGAGTGAGGCCTGCGTTGCCGTGCGGGCGATCCTCACGAGGTTGATCCCTCCAACTTCCCTCACGAGGCTGGTCCTGCCAACGGTCCTCGCGAGGTCGGTCACGCCACCCTTGGCAAGGGCCACGGTCTTCCCATTGTCCTCCACCTATTCCTCCTCCTCGGCCATAGCCCCGATCGCTGCGCTCGGGGCGTCGGCCGATACGCCCATCTCGTATGGCCCTGAGCTCTTGGCATTCATTGGTGTTGTGGGTGTGGAGGTCGTGGTACACGCAGTACCGGCTACCCTTGGATGACTCAGGCTGATCCCTGCCTTGCTTGGTGTCTGGCTCTGCTGCGAGCACAGCGGCTCCCTTGCGCTTTACGTCCTTGACCTTGGGCTTCTTCTCTTCTGGATCAGCAGCCAGAAGCTCGAGGAGGGAGAGGCGCCCTTCCTCAGCCCTGGCGCACTTGGTCGCCAAGTTGAACAACTCCAGGGAGGTGCACAGGTCTTCACAGATTGCTAGCTCGTCTTTCATCTTGATGTCACGCACACCATCGGAGAAGGCTGAGATGATGGCTTCCTCAGTCACCCTGGGGATCTTGAGGCGAGCGTTGTTGAAGCGCTGGATGTACTTCTGCAGGGTCTCTCCTGGCTGTTGCTTGATGCGGCACAGGTCACTCATGGCCGGGGGCCGGTCGCGAGTGCCTTGGAAGTTGGCGATGAAGCGAGTGTGCATCTCGTTCCAGGAGGAGATCGTGCCAGGAGCTAGGTTCAGGAGCCAGGTGCGGGCACCGTCCTTGAGCGCCATGGGAAACCAGTTTGCCATGACCTTTTCGTCCCCGTTGGTGGCTTCGATGGCCAACTCGTAGAGCTGTAGGAACTCTGCGGGGTCTGCAGTGCCGTCATAGCGAGTGGGCAGGTCTGGCTTGAACTTGCCTGGCGATGCGACACTGCGTAGCTCGGGGGTGAAGGCGCGCCAGCCTGCGGTGGCCACCGGAACCCTTTGCTGGTGCTGGGCTTGCTCCTGGAAATTCCCACGCGCCGCCGCTTGGAGCAGCGCGGGGTCTTGACGTGGTGGCGCAGGGATGCAGTCATGGCGCACCAGTGCCGGGAGCACGCAGGCACCTTCTTGGGGACGAGGGATTTCTTGGCAGCTCCTTTCTTGTCGTGCAGGCGCCGGATGCGGTGGGTCTCGTCCTGGGGCCGCGCGCCTTGGAGCCAAAGTGCCTTCTTGGGGAGGAGGTGGCGGAGGCACCTCTTGATCCATGCATCCTGCGCAGGATGGAGGGCGAGGCAGCAAGAGGGTGGCATAGGAGAGCCCCATGCGGCGCTGACGAGCTCGATGATGCGGGCGAGCCAGTCCTCGTAGAGATCGTTGACGGGACGGTGGTGCATGAGCTCATGCGCCAGGAGCAGCACGACGTGCCCATCCGTGGGGGCGCGACGGGCGTGGGATGACGAACCGGCTGGAGTCAGCGACGGGGTGGCGGTGCGGCCTTCCCGCCGCACCGAAGGATGCAGGGACGAGGCCTGCTGCTCGTTCCCCGCCGGGCCGGTGGCGGTGTTGGCGGCAGGCAATGGGGAACGACGGGGGCGTCCGCCGACGGGCGCCGTCTGGGCGATGCGGGTGGCGAGAGCAGCCCGACACTCGGCGCGACCCTGACGAGCGTCAGCCATGGATACGACGAAAGATCACACGCGAATAGCGGAAGAAAGATTCTGGCACACCCCTACCAGGCGCGCCAAATGTCGGATTAGGGGTTCCGGCAGACCCTTGAGGTTCGAACTCTAGGGTGCGCATGAAGATCTTTCCCCTACCAACTCACATCTCGAAGCCTCGCAAGGAATCTAGGCTAGAAAGAAGAACACACAAGGGACACGATATTTATACTGGTTTGGGCCACCATTGTGGTGTAATACCCTACTCCAGTGTGTGGTGTGGTGGATTGCCTCGGGGGCTGGTGATGAACAGTACAAAGGGAGAACAGCCTCGCGAGGGGCTGTTCTTGAGCTGGTGCGATAAACTGCTTGGGTGAGTTCAGTCGCCTCTCTCTCTCTCTCTCTCTCTCTCTCTCTCTCTCTCTCTCTAGTCTATGCGCAATCTGGATCCGATCCTCTTCTACTGTGGTGGCTAGTCCTATTTATAGAGGGAGGCCCTGGGCCTCTTCCCAAATAATGAGCGGGAAGGGCGCCAACAATTGGCCATTTTGAAGGGGAACATCTAGTACACTTATCCTAACTAAAGTTGGTCTTCGACTGCCAAAGACTCTGGCGGTGACGCCGTCCTGGGCTCCATGATGACTTCCATCCTGCCGTTCTACTGGTCTTGGTCTTGTTGCACCAAAACGGTAACATTTGCCTTATGCCTTGGCCTGTGCTTGCCCCCTTTGCACCAAAGAGGAAACAAGGACACTACGCAGGCCGGCGCCCGCCTGGTCTCGATCGTCATGGCTTGCGTCACGGGCTCCTCGTGAGGTGCCCTGCCTTGATCTCTCCGCCTCCTTGCGAGCCTGCCTGATGAGGCTGCTCCTGAGGAAGCTTCATGTCGTCCGCCCAGCGAGGCTTGGCCCCTCGCGAGGGTCTTGAGCTTGAGATGATGAAGCTAGGCTGCACTGGGCCTTCGCTCGAGCCACGCCACAGGCCGCAGGAAGGCAAGTCTGGGGCCCCCATTCCCAGAACGCCGACAGCTGCGCCAACCGGCACAGCTGACCCCGTCGTCCAACCGGAGCCGCCTGCTGCACCAATCAGCACAGCTGACCCCGTCGTCCAGCCGGAGCCGCCTGCTGCACCAACTAGTATGGCGGACTCCATTGTCTAGCCGGAGCCGTCTGCCGTGCCAACCGGCACCGCCGACCCCAGCGCCCAGCCAGATTCTTCCGCTGCTCCTTAGGATGTTTTTACTTTCTCTTTTCCTGCTTGCTAGTCTAGACATTTTGATTAATTTCGCACAATTCTACCCGTGGGGTATATATCAAACTTTGCTGAATGCCGGCCGATGGGCCTTTATCTATGTAAATATTCTATCACAATTTTATGCTTTGTTTTGCCGATTTCTAACTTACCTTGCTTTATACTCCTTGCCTCTTTCCTTTGCTGCCCTCCCTTAGCTATCCTCTTGCCAGCCAAGCAGCCGCTCTGCAGACTGCGGCTGGTTTGAGTACTTAGCTTTTTTTGCGGGAGGGCAAGTACTTAGCTGTTTGGAGATTTGGCAAGTGAATCAGAAGCCGACCAGCCGGCTGCTTGGCAGCCGGCCAAACAGGTGTGGTGCCGGCCTCAACTATATGCAATTTTTCCTTAGCCATTTTTCATGTGGGCACTGTTTTGCAACCCCTGCCCGCCATTCAGTTGCTCCGTGAGCTGTGGCTTCTGACAGAGGAAGTTTTAGATGCCAACACATTACTTGTTCGGCTGCAGGAGGCTGCATATAGTAGAAGGCGGCAAACCTCCGGGTCGACTGGTCGAACCCGGTGCCAGGAGGAAATAATAAAACAAGGCACACTCATGGGCAGAAAACTTATCATATAGGTAAAAGGAGGGCAGTCCCCGAGTTCGTCTCAGGGGACCCGGAGTCTTCGTACATAATACAAAAGGTAGCGTGATACATACTGCTTTCAACTGTAAAATCTCCGAAGGAGGTTTGCGTTCCACGGCCTCTCCGTCTCCTTGCCTGAATCATCTCTTTTGCGCGCTCTGGGCTTGTGAGTGTCGATCAGATGGTAGGAGTCGTTGTCTAGCACCTTGCTGATGATGAAAGGGCCTTCCTAATGTGCCGAGAGCTTGTGCTGGCCGGCTGTTTGCTGGATCAGCCGGAGCACAAGGTCTCCCTCTTGGAAGGATCTTGGCTTCACCTTGCGGTTGTAGTATCGGCGCAGACTCTGCTAGTAGATGGCAGACCGGCTCAGTGCCAACAGCCGGCCCTCCTCTACAGGTCGACTCCGTCTTCTCGCGCCTCCTTGGCGTCCGCCTCAGTGCACATGGTGACTTGCGGGGAGTCGAACTCTATGTCCGTCGGGATGACGGCTTCAGCACCGTAGACGAGGAAGAATGGCGTGAAGCCGGTCGACTTGTTCGGAGTTGTGCGCAGGCTCGAGAGGACGACCGGCAGTTCATCGAGCCAGCAGCCGGCCAAGCGGTCAAGAGGCTCGACCAGTCAGGGCTTGATACCGTACAAGATGAGGCCATTTGCTCGCTCGACCTGGCCGTTTGACTGCGGGTGGGCAACGGACGCAAAGTCCAGTCGGATGCCCTGCGTCGCGCCGAAACGAGCTAAGGATCCTTTGGAAAAGTTTGTGCCGTTGTCGGTGATGATGCTATGCGGTATGCCGTACCGAGTGGTGATGTCGGTGATGAAAGTCACGGCAGTCGGCCCATTCAATTTCTTGATTGGCTTTGCCTCTATCCACTTGGTGAACTTGTCCATGGCGACAGGCAGATGAGTCATGCCGCTACGGGCCGTCTTGAACGGTCCCACCATATCCAAAGCCCAAACAGCAAAGAGCCAAGCAATGGGAATAGTCTTGAGTGCAGAAGCTGCCAAGTGTGGCTTGGAGCGGAATCTCTGGCACCCCTGGCACTTCTGGACCAATTCTTTGGCCTCTTCTAGAGCAGTCGGCCAGAAGAAACCGTGGCGAAAAGCTTTGGCAACAAGTGCTCTTGAGGCTGCATGGTGACCACATTCGCCCTGGTGAATGTCTTTGAGGATCGCTTGACCCTGATCCGGCTCCACGCAGCGCTAGTACACACCAGTGACACTGCGCCAAACTAGCTCTTTTTTGACTATGGTGTATGTTGCTGCCCGTCGTTGCACTTGTCGGGCCAGGGTCTCGTCGGTCAGCAGCTCTTTGTTCACCAGGAAGTTGAGGATGGGTTGAGCCCATGATGGTGTTGCTATCTCTTCGACTGCTACGACAGCAACTTGTACAAGGGCGGTTGGTCCGGGAGGCAGCGGGTTGGAATCGGCTGCTGCCTGCTGTCTTGAAGAAGTCCCCGGGCCGACTGTTGCAGTCCTCGGGCCCGGCTCTGGAATTCCCGGGCCGGGTGCGATGGCTGCAGTCCCCGGGCCGCCTGTCGAAGTCCCCGTGCCGACTGTTGGTATCCTCAAGTCGGATCCGACTGCTTCAGGAGGGGCCGACACGAAGATGGAGTCGGATTCTGGTGAAGGCTTGACAGACGGCTTGAGGAGGCGCTACAGGGTGACGCCAGCTGGTATCGCCTGTCGGGTGGAGCCGATCCGTGCCAAGGCATCTGCTTGCTCATTATCATTTCTTGGCACGTGGAGGAACTCGCACCCGTCAAAGTATCAACTGAGTTGCTGCACGAGGAAGCGGTAGCTGGCCATATTTGCATCATTGGTGTCCCAGTCGCCTGACGACTGTTGGACCACCAAGTCAGAGTCACCATAGCACAGGATCCGGTGAATGCCAAGTTCCTTGGCAAGCCGGAGTCCGTGTATGAGTGCCTTGTATTCTGCTACGTTGTTGGAGGCAGCAAAATGGACTTGCAGCACATATTTGAGGTTGTCGCCTTTGGGAGAGGTGAGGACGATGTCGGCTCCCAGACCGGTGTGCATTTTGGAACCATCAAAATGCATCCGCCAATGGGTGGAGTCTGGTGCTGGCGGTAAGTACTAGGTCTCGGCCCAGACGATGAGGAAGTCGGACAGCACTTGTGACTTGATGGTGGTGCGAGGCTGGTAGTAGATGGTGTAAGGGGCCAGATCAATAGCCCACTTGGCCACTCGGCCAGAAGCATCTCGGCTTCCAATGATCTCAGCAAGCGGAGCCGTGCAGACGACGGTTATTGGGTCCTCTTGGAAGTAAGGCTTCAGCTTCTTGGCGGCAAAGTGCACACCATAACACATCTTCTGATAATGTGGGTAATTTTGCTTGGAGGCAGACAATACTTCACTCAAGTAATATACCGATCTATGGACCGGCAATGCTCTGCCCTCCTCCTTGCGCTCTACCACAATAACTGTGCTGACAACCCGACTGGTAGCAGCGATGTAGAGGAACATGGGCTCTTTCTCAGTCGGAGCCGCCAAGATAGGCGGGGTTGTCAACATCTTCTGGAGTTGGAGAAAAGCTTCGTCTGCCTTGTCTTTCCACTCGAAAAAGTGGTCTTCTTCATAAGCTGATACAGGGGAAGAGCCTTCTCGCCCAACCGACTGATGAAACGGCTAACTGATGCCAGGCAGCCGGTGAATTTCTGCATGTCCAGCAGTCGGGTGGGCACCTCCATCTTCTCAATGGCCTTGATCTTCACCGGGTTGCACTCTATGCCGCGCTCTAAGACCAGAAAGCCGAGAAGCTGGCCGGCTGGTACTCCAAAGACACATTTCTCCGGGTTGAGGTTGATCTGAAATCGGCGCGAGTTCTCAAAAGTTTCCTTGAGGTCTTCTAGCAGCGTGTCATGCTTCTCCGTCTTCACCACCACATCATCCACATAGACATGGGCATTTCTGCCGAGTTGCTTGAGGAGACACTTTTGCATGCAACGCTGAAACGTGGCACCGACGTTTCTCAAGCCGAACGTCATGGTCAGGTAGCAAAAGGCTCCAAATGGCGTGATGAAGGTGGTTTTTAGCCTGTCGGCTGGGTTCAGCTTTATCTGATGGTACCCTGAGTATGCATCCAAGAAACTCAACAGCTCGCATCCGGCTGTGGAGTCTATCACTTGCTCAATTCTTGGTAGAGCAAAGGGATCTTTGGGGCAAGCTTTGTTGAGGCTAGTATAGTCAATACACATGCGCCACTGCTTATTCTTCTTCAATACTAGGACTGGGTTGGCCAGCCACTCTAGAAAGAACACTTCCATGATGAATCCGGCTACTAGAAGCTGGGCTATCTCTTCTCCGACAACTCTTCTCTTCTCTTCTAATTAGGCGGCGCAAGGGCTGCCTGACCGGCTTGGCGTCAGGTCAGACATGTAACTTGTGCTCGGCGAAATCCGTCGGAACACCCGGCATGTCTTTGGGAGACCATGCGAAGATGTCCCGATTCTCACAGAGGAAATCAACGAGCTCGCTTTCCTATTTGCTGTCAAGGTTTGCACCTATGACAACGTGCCTCTCCGGGTGCTCCGGGTCCAAGGGTATCTTCTTTGTTTCCTTGGCCGGCTTGAACGAGCCCTCAACCTCCGACTCCTTGGGGATGGGTGACATTTCTGGCTTGTTGCCTACCAATGCCACCACCCGGCCAAGGAGTCGCTAATCAGCTGCAATCACGAGGGACTCGGCCAGCCAGCTGCTATCTGCGGTGCAAGCGACTGACTTTTTGTAGTCTCCGACTATGGTCAGGATCCCCTTGGTACTCGGCATCTTCATCTTGAGGTAAGCATAGTGGGGGACTGCCATGAACTTGGCCAGAGCTGGTCGGCCAAGCAGTGCATGGTAGGGGCTTTCGAGGTCCACCACTTCAAACCAAACTAGCTCACGGCGGAAATGATTCTTGTCTCCGAAGAGAACATCAATTTGGGTCTTGCCCATAGGTGAACAGGAAAGGCCAGGGACTATGCCATGGAATACAGTCCGACTGGGGATGAGCTACTTCTGCTTGATTCCCAACTTTTTCATTCTGTCACGGTACAGGATATTGATGTTGCTGCTGCCATCTATCAGGACTCTGGAGAAATGCACTGCCCGCCTCTCCATTGCAAAGGTAGCATCTAGGACCAGGGCGTATGAACCTGGGGAAGGCATCACTTCCGGGTGGTTGGCCCTGCTCCAACTGATAGGCTTCTCAGACCAATGCATGAATTCTGGAGTACTTGAGGCCACTGCTTGCACTTCTTGTTGTTGCTGCCCTCTGCTGCGTCTGTCATCGGCCACGCTGGTGAACACAACATAAGCTCCATGCTCCTCTGGATACTCGTCTTGTATGGCACCGACTGGCCAGGCCGCCAGCTGCTGGGGCTGAGGAGGCGGCGATCCGGCAGGTGGAGGAGGCAGGAGTCCATCTCCCTTGGCGATTCTGGCGAGCCAATGACACTTCCGAGTGGTGTGTTTGGACAGCTTTGCGCCACTATGGAACTTGCAAGGTGCATCTAAGGTCTGCTCATAAGGGAAGGCGGGCAACCAATTGGACTTGCCGCCCTTCTAACGCTTGGGTGCCGGCTGCCCTTCCGGCTGCTGATCCTCGACTGTTGCCACCTACCGGCTGGTGGAAGCCGGCTGAGTGGCCTTCCGCTTGTTGTCGCTTGGATGCTGTCACCAACTGGTCTCACCAGCCGGAGTCCGAGGGGCCTGAGGTGCCACCTTGCCGGATGCATCTACTAGGATTTCCGCCTTCATGGAGGAGTCGGCCGTGGTGTGCTTGTCGGTGATGATCAGCAGCTCGTCGAGCATCGTAGGCTCGTCGCAGAGGGGTCGATGCTTGAGGAGGGTGCCCTCTCGGCACCCGGCAGTGAAGTACTCGATTGCCTGCACCTCGTGCACGCCTTCGCAGGAGTTGCGCAGCTCGGCCCAGTGCGTGAGGTAGTCATGAGTCGATTCGCTGGGCCCTTGGACGCACAAGGAGAGTCGTCAGCGCTTGGGAGGCTGCTTGTAGGTGCTGGTGAAGTTGCGGATGAAGGCCTCGGTGAAATCAACCCAGTTGTTGATGCTGCGGGGCTTCAGGCTATTGAGCCGTGTCTGGACTGTGCCCTGAAGCATGAATGGGATGTACTGATACGTCCATTTTGCATCATGCTTTTATATCCATATTTATTGCATTTTGGGCTGTTATTACACATTATATCTCAATACTTATGGCTATTCTCTCTTATTTTACAAGGTTTACCATGAAGAGGGGGAATGCCGGCAGCTGGAATTCTGGCTGGAAAAGGAGCAAATGTTGGAAACCTATTCTGCACAGCTCCAAAAGTCCTGAAACTCCACGAAACAACTTTTTGGATTTAATAAGAATTTTTGAGCGAAAAAATAGGCCAAGGGGCCCACACCCTATCCAGGAGACAGCCCCCCCCATAGGGAGCGCCCCCTATCTCCTGGGCCCCCCGGTGGGCCTCCGGCGTCCATCTTCTGCTATATCATAACTTTTACCCAAGAAAAAATCGGGGGCAAGCTTACGGGAAGAAACTCCGCCGCCACGAGGCAGAACCTTGGCGGAATCAATCTAGGGCTCTGACGGAGCTGTTCTGCCGGGGACACTTCCCTCTGGGAGGGGGAAATCATCACCAACGTCATCACCAACGATCCTCTCATCGGGAGGGGGTCAATCTCCATCAACATCTTCACCAGCACCATCTCCTCTCAAAACCCTAGTTCATCTCTTGTATCCAATCTTGTATCAAAACCACAAATTGGTACCTGTGGGTTGCTAGTAGTGTTGATTACTCCTTGTAGTTGATGCTAATTGGTTTACTTGGTGGAAGATCATATGTTTAGATCCTTTATGCATATTATTACTCCTCTGATTATGAACATGAATATGCTTTGTGAGTAGTTACGTTTGTCCCTGAGGACATGGGTGAAGTCTTGCTATTAGTAGTCATGTGAATTTGGTATTCGTTCGATATTTTGATGAGATGTATGTTGTCTTTTCCTCTAGTGGTGTTATGTGAACGTAGACTACATGACACTTCACCATTATTTGGTCCTAGAGGAAGGCATGGGGAAGTAATAAGTAGATGATGGGTTGCTAGAGTGACAGAAGCTTAAACCCTAGTTTATGCGTTGCTTCGTTAGGGGCTGATACGGATCCATACGCTTAATGTTGTGGTTAGATTTACCTTAATACTTCTTTTTGTAGTTGCGGATGCTTGCAATAGGGGTCAATCATAAGTGGGATGCTTGTCCAAGTTAGGGCAGTACCCAAGTACCGGTCCACCCACATATCAAATTATCAAAGTACCGAACCCGAATCATATGAACGTGATGAAAACTAGCTTGACGATAATTCCCAATGTGTCCTCGGAAGGTCCTTTATCATTATTAGAATTTGTCCAGGCTTATCCTTTGCTACATAAAGGATTGGTCCACCTTGCTGCACTATATTTACGTTATTTACTTGTTGCTCGTTACTATTTATCTTATCACAAAACTATCTATCACCTACTATTTCAGTGCTTGCAGAGAAAACCTTACTAAAAACCGCTTATCATTTCCTTCTGCTCCTCGTTGGGTTCGACACTCTTACTTATCGAATGGTTTACGATAGATACCCTATACTTGTGGGTCATCAAGACTCTTTTCTGGCGCCGTTGTCGGGGAGTGTAGCACTTTTGGTGAGTGGAACTTGGTAAGGAAACATTTATATAGGGTGCTGAATTTTTCTATTACATGTCACTATGGAAACTAATCCTTTGAGGGTCTTGTTTGGGGTATCTTCACCCCAACCAGAAGAGCAAACAGTTGTTCCTCAACCTACTGAGCTTTATGAAAATATTTACTTTGAGATCCCTTCGGGTATGATAGAAAAACTGCTAGCTAATCCATTTGCAGGAGAAGGAACATTGCATCCCGATTTACACCTTATCTTTGTGGATGAAGTTTGTGGATTATTTAAGCTTGCAGGAATTTCCGATGATGTTGTCAAAAGGAAGGTCTTCCCTTTATCTTTGAAGGGAGATGCATTGACATGGTATAGGCTATGTGATGATACGGGATCTTGGAATTATAAGCGATTGAAGTTGGAATTTCACCAGAAGTTCTATCCTATGCATCTTGTTCATCGTGATCATAATTACATATATAATTTCTGGCCTCGTGAAGGAGAAAGCATCTCTCAAGCTTGGGGAGGCTTAATTCAATGTTATATTCATGCCCCAATCATGATCTCTCTCGGGAAATGATTATTCAGAATTTTTATGCTCAGCTTTCTCTTGATAATCGCATCCTGCTCGATACTTCCTGTGTTGGTTCTTATATGCTGAAGACTATTGATTTCAAATGGGATTTATTGGAAAGAATTAAACGCAACTCTGAACATTGGGGTTCCGACGATGGTAAGGAGTCAGGTATGACACCTAAGTTCGATTGTGTTAAATCTTTTATGGATACCGATGCTTTTTGTGGATTTAGCGCTAAGTATGGACTTGACTCTGAGATAGTAGCTACTTTTTGTGAATCTTTTGCTACTCACGTTGATCTCCCTAAAGAGAAGTGGTTTAAATATAATCCTCCTGTTGAAGTGAAAGTAGTTGCACCTATTACAGTCGAAGAAAAGACCATTACCTATAGTGATCCTATTGTTCCTACTGCTTATGTTGAAAAACCTCCTTTTCTTGTTAGGATAAAAGATCATGCTATTAGCTTCGACTGTTGTTCGTAAGAGTAATACTAGGACTTATACACCTCCTGAGAAAATTAATGTTGAACCTAGTATTGCTATGATTAAAGATCTCTTGGATGAGGACTTAGATGAGCATGTTATTTCTTTCTTGGGTGAGACTGCTAATATTGCTAGACCTGATACTAAGACACATAGACCTGTCGTAGGCATGCCTGTTATTTCTGTTAAAATAGGAGATCATTGTTATCATGGCTTATGTGATATGGGTGCTAGTGCTAGTGCGATACCTTATGATCTTTATAAAGAAATTATGCACGACATTGCACCTGTTGAATTAGAAGACATTGATGTTACTATTAAGCTTGCTAATAGGGATACCATTAAACCTATTGGGATCATTAGAGATGTTGAAGTTTTGTGTGGGAAGGTTAAATACCCTGCTGATTTTCTTGTTCTTGGTTCCCCACAAGATGATTTTTGTCCTATTATTTTTGGTAGACCCTTGTTGAATACTGCTAGTGCTAAGATTAATTGTGAAAAGAATATTGACACTGTTGCCATAGATGGTATGTATCATGAGTTTAATTTCGCTAAGTTTAGTAGACAACCTCGTGAAAGGGAAGCACCTAGTAAGGATGAGATTATTGGTCTTGCTTCCATTGCTAATCCTCTAACTGATCCGTTAGAACAATATTTGCTAGACCATGAAAACGATATATTTATGAAGGAAAGGGAAGAAATAGATGAAGTGTTCCTCAAACAGGAACCTATGCTGAAACATAGCCTTCCCATTGAAATTCTTGGGGATCCCCCTCCACCCAAGGGTGATCCCGTGTTTGAACTCAAACCTTTACCTGATAATCTTAAGTATGCTTATCTTGATGAGAAAGAAATATATCCTGTTATTATTAGTGCTAACCTTTTAGAGAAAGAAGAAGAAAGATTATTGAAAACTCTGAAGAAGCACCGAGCTGCTATTGGATATACTCTGGATGATCTTAAGGGCATTAGTCCCACATTATGTCAGCACAAAATTTCAGTGGAGAAAGATGCCAAACCAGTTAGAGATCCTCAAAGACGATTAAATCCCAAGATAAAGGAAGTGGTAAGAAAGGAGATACAAAAGCTCCTTGAGGTAGGTATTATTTATCGCGTTGCTGATAGTGAATGAGTAAGCCCTGTCCATTGTGTCCCTAAAAAGGGAGGTATTACCGTTGTCCCTAATGATAAATATGAATTGATCCCGCAAAGAATTATTACAGGCTATAGGATGGTAATTGATTTCCGTAAGTTAAATAAAGCTACTAAGAAAGATCATTACCCTTTACCTTTCATTGATCAAATGCTAGAAAGGCCATCCAAACACACACATTTTTGCTTTCTAGATGGTTATTCTGGCTTCTCTCAGATACCTGTGTCAGCAAAAGATCAAGCTAAAACTACTTTTACTTGCCCTTTTGGTACTTTTGCTTATAGACGTATGCCTTTTGGTTTATGTAATGCACCTTCTACCTTTCAAAGGTGCATGATGGCTATATTTTCTGATTCATGGATGACTTCTCTGTCTATGGATCCTCTTTTGATGATTGTTTGAGCAACCTTGATCGAGTTTTGCAGAGATGCGAAGACACTAGTCTCATCCTGAATTGGGAAAAGTGTCACTTTATGGTTAGTGAAGGCATTATCTTGGGGCACAAGATCTCCGAAAGAGGTATTGAAGTTGATAAAGCCAAGGTTGATGCTATTGAAAAGATGCCATGTCCCAAGGACATAAAAGGTATAGGAAGTTTCCTTGGTCATGCCGGTTTTTATAGGAGGTTCATTAAGGACTTCTAAAATCTCTAGGCCTCTCACTAATTTATTGCAAAAAGATATTCCTTTTGTCTTTGATGATGATTGTGTAGAAGTATTTGAAACACTTAAGAAAGCTTTGATCATTGCACCTATTGTTTAGCCACCTGATTGGAATTTACCTTTTGAAATTATGTGCGATGCTAGTGATTATGATGTAGGTGCTGTTTTAGGGCAAAGAGTTGATAAGAAATTGAATGTTATCCAGTATGCTTGTAAGACCCTTGATACTGCCCAGAGAAATTATGCTACTACTGAAAAAGAGTTCTTAGCAGTTGTGTTTGCATGTGATAAGTTTAGACCTTATATTGTTGATTCCAAAGTTACTATTCACACTGATCATGCTGCTATTAAATATCTTATGGAAAAGAAAGATGCTAAGCCTAGACTCATTAGTTGGGTTCTCCTGCTCCAAGAATTTGACTTGCATATTATTGATAGAAAGGGAGATGAGAACCCCGTTGTAGATAACTTGTCTAGGTTAGAGAATGTTCTTGATGACCCACTGCCTATTAATGGTAGCTTTCCTGATAAACAATTAGCGGTCGTCAATGCTTCTCGTACTGCTCCTTGGTATGCTGATTATGCTAATTACATTGTTGCTAAATATATACCGCCTAGTTCACATACCAGCAAAAGAAAAAGTTCTTTTATGATTTAAGACATTACTTCTAGGATGATCCACACCTTTATAAAGAAGGAGTAGATGGTGTTATTAGACGTTGTGTGCCTGAGCATGAACAGGAACAGATTCTACGTAAGTGCCACTCTGAATCTTATGGAGGGCACCACGCTGGAGATAGAACTGCACACAAGGTACTACAATCTGGTTTTTATTGGCCTACTCTCTTCAAAGATGCTTGTAAGTTTGTATTATCCTGTGATGAATGTCAAAGAATAGGTAACATTAGTAGACGTCAAGAAATGTCTATGAATTATTCTCTCGTTATTGAACTGTCTGATGTTTGGGGCTTTGATTATATGGGACCTTTTCCTGCCTCTAATGGTTATACACATATTTTAGTTGTTGTTGACTACATTACTAAGTGGGTAGAAGCTATTCCAACTAGTAGTGCTGATCATAACACTTCTATTAAAATGCTTAAAGAAGTTATTTTTCCAAGGTTTGGAGTCCCTAGATATCTTATGACTGATGGTAGTTCACATTTTATTCATGCTGCTTTCTGTAAGATGCTTACTAAGTATGATGTCAATCATAGAATAGCATCTCCTTATCATCCGCAGTCTAGTGGTAAAGTAGAGTTGAGCAATAGAGAGCTCAAATTAATTTTGCAAAAGAATGTGAATAGATCTAGAAAGAATTGGTCCGAAAAACTTGATGATGCATTTATGGGCCTATAGAACTGCATACAAAAATCCTATGGGTATGTCTCCATATAAGATGGTTTATGGAAAAGCGTGTCATTTACCTCTTGAACTTGAACATAAGGCATATTGGGCTATTAAAGAGCTCAATTATGACTTCAAACTTGCCGGTGAGAAGAGGTTGTTTGATATTAGCTCACTTGATGAATGGAGAACCCAAGCCTATGAGAATGCCAAGCTTTTCAAAGAAAAAGTCAAATGCTGGCATGATAAGAGGATACAAAAGCGTGAGTTTAACGTAGGAGATTATGTGTTATTATTCAACTCTCGTTTAAGATTTTTTGCAGGAAAACTTCTCTCAAAATGGGAAGGTCCATATGTTATCGAGGAGGTCTATCGTTCTGGTGCTATAAAAATCAACAACTTCGAAGGAACAAATCCGAGGGTGGTAAACGGTCAAAGAATTAAACATTATATTTCAGGTAATCCTATCAATGTTGAAACTAATATTATTGAAACCATAACCCCTGAGGAATACATAAGGGACACTTTCCAGAATGTTCCAGACTCCGAGAAGGCATAGGTATGTGGTACGGTAAGTAAACCGACTCCAAAACAACTCTAATGCCAATTTTTATCAGTTTTGGATTATTTAAGAATTTTAGGAAGAAAGAAGTAGTCCGAAAGGGACACGAGGCACCCACGAGAGTGGAGCCCCCCCTGTAGGGCGCGCCCCCTGTCTCATGGGCACCTCGTGTGCCTCCTGGACTCTGTTTTCTTGCATGTTACGTATTTTGGTCGGTAAAAATTCATTATATATACTCCCAAAGGTTTTGACCACCGTACCAGGCAAATATCCTCTGTTTTCATTTCGAGTTGTTTCTGTTTCAGATCTAGAGCATCATGGCGTCTCCAAGCGCTCCCAAGGACAAGTTTTTCGAGAGGGTTATCAACCCTTATCTCGCGGAGGTGCTGCAACACCCTCAAACCATTGAGATGCGTGAGGGGGTGCTGCACATCCGCGATGTGGAGGGACCAAGGCGTACCGGGAGCATGGAGACAAGCTCGAAGCCGTGGAGCAGGAAGTTTTCAAGTGTCAAGGGATGGTGGAGCGTGGACTCAACGCCAACCAGATGATGATCACGGAGTTCACCAACAACCACAAGCTAGATGCTAAAGTCATTGGGGAGACCATCTTCAAGCTTCAAGAGAAAATCGAGCACCTCCAAGCCCAAATCTATGACCTGCAAAACCAGAATAGTGAGTATGAATATAGATTCAAGCGAATGAGTTTGGCTACAGATTTAAGGATCCCGGAGACTCGATCATCCTTTTATGATGGAGAGCCTATGCTTTGGAAGACGGACGACAAGCCTACATCATCAACAACTCCTACTTCACCACCTCCGAGGAAATAATCACATGGGTATGGGCACTCCCCTTGGCAACTGCCAAGCTTGGGGGAGGTGCCCCGGTATCGTATCACCATCACACTCCTATCTTTACCGTTTTATTTAGTTCGATCCTTTTAGTAGTATCTTGATCTAGTAGATTCAAGTTTTGATATCAAGTAGTTTTGAGTTTTGCTTTGTGATCTCTTTTTGTAATCGAGTCCGTGAGTTATCTATAATAAAGATTAGTGTTGAGTCAAGGGCTTTGCTATGTCGCTATGATCTTGAGAAAGTAGAAAGAATAAAAGAGTTCATATTGATCTTATGGATAGTGATAACTTCACACATAGAAAGTATGAGGCATAAAAATTGTTGAGAGTTGATGAACGTAGTCTTGGTCATCGTTGTAATTAATACGAAGTGATAAGGAAAGAGGGGTTCACATATAAATATATTATCTTGGACATCTTTTATGATTGTGAAGCACTCATTAAGTATGACATGCTAAAAGAGTTGATGTTGGACAAGGAAGACAACGTAATGGTTTATGTTTTCCGACATCTCACTTAAAGTATATTGTCATTGACCTTCCAAACATGTTGAGCTTGCCTTTCCCCCTCATGCTAGCCAAATTCCTTGCACCAAGTAGAGATACTACTTATGCTTCCAAATATCCTTAAACCCAGTTTTGCCATGAGAGTCCACCATACCTACCTCTGGATTGAGTAAGATCCTTCAAGTAAGTTGTCATCGGTGCAAGCAATAAAAATTGCTCTCTAAATATGTATGACTTATTAGTGTAGAGAAAATAAGCTTTGTATGAACTTGTTGTGGAAGTAATAAAAGCGACGGACTGCATAATAAAGGTCCACATACAAGGGGCAATATAAAGTGATGTTCTTTTGCATTAAGATTTTGTGCATCAACCCTAAACGTGCATGACAACCTCTGCTTCCCACTGCGAAGGGCCTATCTTTTACTTTATGTTTTTACTTTATGCTTGAGTCAAGGTGATCCTCACCTTTCCCTTTTTATTTTATCCTTTGGCAAGCTCCTTGTGTTTGAAAGATCATGATATATATATATATATATCCAATTGGATGTAAGTTGGCATAGGCTATTATTGTTGACATCACCTAAAGGTGAATACGTTGGGAGGCAACATAATAAGCCCCTAACTTTCTCAGTGTCCGGCTGAAACTCTATAACCACAAGTACTGCGTGAGTGTTAGCAGTTGTAGGAGACTACAAGATAGTTGAGTATGTGAGCTTGCTGAAAAGCTCTATTATGGACTATTTCTGATGTTACGATAAATTGCAATTGCTTCAATGACTGAGACTATAGTTTGTTAGTTCCCAATGAAGTTTTTGAACCAATTGCTTGTTACTTGAGCATAGGAAATCATATGACAAAATCTATGTTGCTGTTATTAGAATGATCATGATGCCCTCATGTCGGTATTTTATTTTTATCGACACCTCTATCTCTAAACATGTGGACATATTTTTCGATTTCGGCTTCCGCTTGAGGACAAGCGAGGTCTAAGCTTGGGGGAGTTGATACGTCCATTTTTCATCATGCTTTTATATCCATATTTATTGCATTTTGGGCTGTTATTACACATTATATCTCAATACTTATGGCTATTCTCTCTTATTTTACAAGGTTTACCATGAAGAGGGGGAATGCCGGCAGCTGGAATTCTCGCTGGAAAAGGAGCAAACGTTGGAAACCTATTCTGCAAGCTCCAAAGTCCTGAAACTCCACGAAACAACTTTTTGGATTTAATAAGAATTTCTGAGCGAAAGAAATAGGCCAGGGGGCCCACACCCTGTCCAGGAGACAGCCCCCCCATAGGGCGTGCCCCCTATCTCCTGGGCCCCCTGGTGGGCCTCCGGTGTCCATCTTCTACTATATCATCACTTTTACCCTCGAAAAAATTGGGGGCAAGCTTACGGGATGAAACTCCGCCGCCATGAGGCGGAACCTTGGCGGAATCAATCTAGGGCTCTGGCGGAGCTGTTCTGCCGGGGACACTTCCCTCCGGGAGGGGGAAATCATCACCAACGTCATCATCAATGATCCTCTCATTGGGAGGGGGTCAATCTCCATCAACATCTTCACCAGCACCATCTCCTCTCAAAACCCTAGTTCATCTCTTGTATCCAATCTTGTATCAAAACCACAAATTGGTACCTGTGGGTTGCTAGTAGTGTTGATTACTCCTTGTAGTTGATGCTAATTGATTTACTTGGTGGAAGATCATATGTTCAGATACTTTATGCATATTATTACTCCTCTGATTATGAACATGAATATGCTTTGTGAGTAGTTACGTTTGTTCCTGAGGACATGGGTGAAGTCTTTCTATTAGTAGTCATGTGAATTTGGTATTCGTTCGATATTTTGATGAGATGTATGTTGTCTTTTCCTCTAGTGGTGTTATGTGAACGTCGACTACATGACACTTCACCATTATTTGGGCCTAGAGGAAGGCATGGGGAAGTAATAAGTAGATGATGGGTTGCTAGAGTGACAGAAGCTTAAACCCTAGTTTATGCGTTGCTTCGTTAGGAGCTGATATGGATCCATACGCTTAATGTTGTGGTTAGGTTTACCTTAATACTTCTTTTTGTAGTTGCGGATGCTTGCAATAGGGGTTAATCATAAGTGGGATGCTTTTCCAATTTAGGGCAGTACCCAAGTACCGGTCCACCCACATATCAAATTATCAAAGTACCGAACGCGAATCATATGAACATGATGAAAACTAGCTTGACGATAATTCCCAATGTGTCCACGGGAGGTCCTTTATCATTATTAGAATTTGTCCTGGCTTATCCTTTGCTACATAAAGGATTGGGCCACCTTGCTGCACTTTATTTACTTTATTTACTTGTTGCTCGTTAGTATTTATCTTATCACAAAACTATCTATCACCTACTATTTCAGTGCTTGCAGAGAAAACCGCTTATCATTTCCTTCTGCTCCTCGTTGGGTTCGACACTCTTACTTATTGAAAGGACTATGATAGATCCCCTATACTTGTGGGTCATCACGTACTTCACGGCAACGCTCTTGTTGCCATTTGCTATGCTGACGGTTGTCGAGTAGTCGACCAGCCAATGCTCCGGCTTCACGGAGCCGGTGTATTTGGGCATATCTCGCGGGAGGGTGGACCCTTTGGGAAAGGGCTCATCTCGGATTCGGGGGACGAAGCAGGGCGGACCCAGTGCGTCTTCTTCTTCTAGCGCCAGGGATCGGTTGAGGTGGTCGATCCGATGGCGGGCGTCGTTCTCTCTGACTCCCTCTCGGCGGCCGAGGCGGTCGCCGAGTGTTGGGTGCGTGACAGGCGGCGGAGTGGGATGTCTCGATCCACGAGGCGGAGGAGGCGGAGGATCGTCTCGGCACTCCACCACTCGAGGGCGGTCATCTTCATCACGCTCGATGTAAAGGCGAGTCCGGCTTCGGCTAGCCGCCGGCTCGTTGCCTAGTCTTCCACGGGCGCCGCCAGTCGGTGTCCGGGATGTCGCGCCATGATCTTGGCGAAGGGGCGGTTCTTTGTTCCGCGGGGCGGGCACTTCAGCGTAGCAGCCGGCTTCGTGAAGCGGGGTGGCCGTGTCAAGGAGCTGCTGGACTCGCTCTGTCATGTGGCGACGCTCGTCGCCCTCTTACTTGTCCAGCTCATCCGTCACCGCCTGGGCGGCCTGGATGTTCTCTGCGGGCGTGGTGTAGACGGGGCGTTCTGCCCCGAACATACTGGTGATTGTCGCGCCACGCTGCCAGATGGAGCCAATGCGGCTAGGCCCCTCAGGAGCCGGCGTGCCACCGACTGCTCGGTCCATCTCGCGCCGATAGGCGTCTGAGAGGCGTCGCATGCAGGCTAGTCGGCCAGCGCTCTCCCGGAGCTGGACGCGGCGTGCTTCCAGCGTCTCAGCATCTGCATGTTGTTGGATGGGCTCCGTCAAGTCTCGCAGCGCCGCATCGAGTGGGTCTCGAGCGTCTCCGGCCGAGCGCTCGCCACTGTTGATGACGAGCACCTCCGTGACGGTGCTCCCGCCGTTGTGGTCGCGAGGAGGCGGCTCGTCGTAGACCACCACGTTGGTGGGGAACGCGTCAAGCGACGCCCTGTCGGAGTCAACGATCATCGGGTCGGTGGAGCCAACAGACTCCAAGTCCACAGCTGGCTCGCTGGTGACATAAAGCTGGTCGAGGAGGCTGACGAGGCGGCTCTCGGGGCAGCTGGTGCCTGCATCGGAGGACGGCTCATCGGAGAGGTGAACCTCGACAATGAGGTCGGCGAGGCAGCTCGCCGTGCAGGCGATCTCCGTGCCATGCAGCGCGTCGAGGCTGACACCATCGGGTGTGCTGGGCTGGCTTCGCTCACCAGGAAGGAACAAGGTTCCCGTCCAGAGCAGGTCTCCGGGAGGCGGTGCACCTCGCCCCACGGTGGGCGCCAAATGTCGGGGGTTGGGTCCGACATATGCCAAAGGATGGCTTATCATGGTGGGGGCGAGTAGAACGTCCCCGGTGCCTGGAAGCAGGATGAGGCGTAGTCACGAACGCCGGCATACTTTACCCAGGTTTAGGGCTCTCCTAGGAGATAACACCCCTAGTCCTGCTCTGCGAGGTCTCCGCATGATCATTAAGGCAAAGTGATACAAAGTTGCTCCTTGAGCTGTATGCTAGAGGAAGGAGAAGGCAAGGCTAGCTCTCTCCTGCTCTAGGGATGTGGCTAGGTCTAATGGGGTGGGAACCCTTTGCATGGGTGCCCTGGGGGGTTTATATAGGCCTACCCCCTAGGGGTACAATGGTAATCTGGCCGGCTGCTGGGCCCAGCTGTCAGTGTCTCCGGCCTCCGGCTTCTCCGCCGACTACTGGGGCCCGCCGCCTCGTGGGCCCCGCCGACTGGTCTGGTACGGAGCCGATAGGCCGCTCTCGCCGCTGGCGGGTCTGGTCGGTGGCTGCTTACTGTAGACATGCTGCTAATGACGCAGGTTTGGTCAGCTCAGCGTGGCTACAGTCCCGCCGCCTGGCGGGAGGTCACTGTAGCCACACCTGGTCTCATCAGGTTAATGGTGCACTTGCTTCGAGGGAAGGGTTGGCCGCCTGCTGGGGGCCGGCCTTCCCATGATCCGACTAGTGTGGTGTATGTCGTCTTCCGAGATGTCACTGCCTGGTAGGGCCCGCATTCTGCAGGCCGTACCGACAGGTCGTCGTGGGGAACAGGACTCCGCCTGTCCGGAGTGACGTCGGGGGGTGATGGCAATAGTGCCACGTCGTGCGGAGATCTCTGCCTGTACGGGGCACTATGGCCATGCTAAGCCCGAGATTCGGGGGTGAGGGCTTCACTATAGCCACGCCCCGTCTCATCCTCTTGTTGGGGGCACAAACTCTGAGGGCGCAAGGTGGCCGCCTGCTCGACGCCGTCCTCTCTAGAGGCCGGCTAGCTGGAGCCGGCCGCTCATGGTGCCGTCTGTTGGTGGTTGGCTGTCCTCTGATGGTCGGCCGTTGAGCTAGCCGGCCCCCGGAGGGCGGAGATTCAGCTTGGGGCACAGCAAGGCAAAGATGGCCCAAAGTCTTGATAAATCCAGGGACTCGGGTGAGGCTACCCGTGGCCCATTACTCCGATAGGTACCGAGCTGGAAGATGCCACCAACCGCCATGAGCTCCTTGAAAGGAAAATCAAGCAAAGGCGGCTGACCTAAAGAAGGCCCTGGAGGCAGCCAAGGAAACCTGCTCTGAAATGAGGGGGATGAGGTAGGAGCTTCGTGAAGCCGGAGATATCGTGGCTGCGAAGCCCTATCTGTTGCAGATGAAATTCGGAGATCCGAAGTATGCTCCTCTGGATCAGTTGTGGAGTGCGGCGGACTCCAATGCGGACCTGGCAAAGAGTGTTGCTGATGCGTCCGAGTTTTACAAAGATCGGAAAGACCATAAGGCTGAGAGGTTATTCTGGTCGAAGTTCAGTGCCCCGACGCGTCCGCTGCCATTGAATGAAAAGATGGCCGCATGGGCCGAACTCCACAGGCTGTCCGGGCTTGCTATGAGGTCTGTCGTGGATCATCGTTGGCCACAAGGACCAAGGCCTGACAGCTATTTTGGATTGGTGCAACAATTCCTTGGTGCTGTGACGCATATTGATGTTGTGAAGAGGTCGACGTGCATAGAGGGTGCGTGGATGGCTCTTGCCCGTGTTAAAACATACTGGGCTAGAACGGAAGCCACCGCTATTGCAACTCGGAGTGCGGCGGACGGCCAGGACCCGGCCGAGCACTATTTCAAAGAAGTTTTAGAAGGCGCCTGTTTAATAGAGGCTCGGTGCTCGAAGAGTGCCATGTTTGAATGATATGTATCGTGATTGTAAAGATAATGCTATTTTGATTATAAAGGCTGTGTTTATACTTTTGCCTGAAAGTATTATGATGCCTCCTGTGCGGCCATTTATGTATGTATATAACCTGAAAGTTTGCAGTCGTCGGCTTCAGCCCCCACGCATATAATGCGGGGGTGTTCGAGAAAACGCGTAGTCACACTTGATCCAACGTCTTGGTCCGTTAAGGAGGTGATAGCGCGGTGAACCAGACAATCGGACTATATAGCTTTAACACTTTCACTTAGCCATAGGAGTTTAACGGTGGGGCTACTATATAGCCCCTTGTACTTTCGCGTTCAGCCGGATATGGTGCGCGTATGTATGTGACCGGGAAACCGTGCCTTCATTAATGCGGAGGAATCACAAAGATTCCGCTGGGTCATCGAGTGGTCGACCAGTCTTGTGATGTATCATGACAGTCAGTTTTCGGCTTTCTCTACTGAGGTGCTCGTCCAGATGAACCGGGGCACAATCATAGTAGTTCTCCCGGTGCCGCCTTAGCCGATAGAACGGAACGTAAGGTAGCAAACCACGGGAGCCGGGCAAACCCAACATTTGACCAAAGACATGATTCGGAGCTGATGCATATAATGCCAAACTCGCGACGCCGAACACTCCCTAAGGTATTCGGACTTTATAATGTGTACTGGGCTAAATAACGCCCTTGACAATAAGCCCTGAGTTTCCAGGTATGAGCAGTAGTCTGGTGTGACAAAAATGCCGAAAACGCCAGTATCCCTCCCGGTTGTATAAATTTTCCGGAGGGGAAGAAGCAACAAGAGATATTAAAAAGGTTTATGCAGGGTCTTAATCTAAAAAGAAACCTTTGAGCGGGGCCCTGCTGCACGTCTACGCCTTTATCTCCGTTGTGCCGTACCCTGGAAGAGTGTACCACGATGATCATCTGTAAAAGAAAAAATCCAGGTGAAAAATTACGTGCGAGGAGTTCATTAATCTTGAATGAACTATGAAAGTGCAATATGTTATTATATTGATAGGATCGAGCCAAACTATGGGCTCTTTTTGCGAGCAGCCCCTAGCATCTTTTATGGGGAAATCCCAACCGGGCTGTTACATTGGGTGGAGCGCCGGACTCGTCTAACCGTGTCCGTGGTCTTGACGACCGGCCATTAGTCCTGGTTGGAGGGACCGCTCAGTGTTCGTCTGCTAGAGCCGCCACGTATTCTTCCGCGCATAAGGAACGCTCAGTATTTCTGCTAACTGTGATGACGCCGCGTGGACCAGGCATCTTAAGTTTGAGGTAGGCGTAATGCGGTACTGCATTAAAAACGAGCGAAAGCCGTTCTTCCGAGTAGTGCGTGATAGTCACTTCGGAATGGAGCGATGTCGAAGGTTAATTCCTCGCTTCTGAAGTTGTCGGGAGAACCAAAGACAACCTCTATTACTAGAGAGCCCGTATAGTGGGCCTCGACTCCTGGTATCACTCCTTTAGAGGTAGTGTTACTTAGGCTGATCCTTGAAGGGTCTATCCCCGTTTTGCGGACAGTGTCCTGATATATCAGGTTTAGACTACTGCCGCCGTCCATAAGGACTCGTGTGAGATGGTATCCGTCAATTATTGGGTCGAGCACCAAGGCAGCCAATCCTCCGTGCCGTATACTAGTCGGATGCTCCCTGCGGTCAAAGGTGATCGGGTAGGCCGACCAGGGATTAAATTTGGGGGCGACGGGCTCAACAGCGTATACGTCTCGGAGTGCGCGCTTGCGCGTTCTCTTTGGAATGTGAGTTGCGTAAATCATATTCACTGTTTTGACTTTTGGTGGGAATTTTTTCTGTCCTCCAGTGTTCGGCTGACGAGGCTCGTCCTCATCTTCACTTGGCGTATCCCTCCCCTTTTGTTCGGCATTCAGCTTGCCGGCCTATTTGAAAACCCAACTCTCTATGGGTGTGGTTTGAAGGTTTTTCGGGGGTGCCGTGAATCTGACATAATTTATCTAGAATTTTGTTTAGGCTCGACGGTCCATCTCTGCTGCCTTTAAATGGCTTCTTCCGTTGACCGGGTCGAGAGCCCCTAAATCCGGCGTTGACCGTCGTGTTCTCTGGGCTTTCATCACTATTTCGACGCTTGTTTTTGTTACGCTGCGGCTTCCCATGGCCATCCCTAACTTCGGATGTGCTTGGGTCGCTGGTGCCACTACGGGCCAGCCAGCTGTTCTCGCCCGCACAAAAGCGGGTCATAAGGCTTGTTAAGGCTGCCATTATCATTGGCTTTTCTTGGCCGACGTGTCTGGCGAGCCATTCGTCCCGGATACTATGTTTGAAAGCCGCTAAGGCTTCGGTGTCTGGGCAGTCGACTATTTGATTCTTCTTAGTAAGAAATATGTTCCAGAGCTTTCGAGCTGACTCTCCGGGCTGTTGAATTATGTGACTTGGGTCGTCTGCGTCCGGAGGTCGGACATAGGTCCCTTGAAAATTGGCCCTGAAAGCATCCTCGAGCTCTTCCCAACTTCCAATTGAGTTTTCAGGAAGGCTTTTAAACCAGTGCCGAGCTGGTCCCTTTAATTTGAGGGATAGGTATTTAATGGCGTGGAGATCGTCTCCGCGAGCCATGTGGATATGAAGGATAAAATCCTCGATCCAGACTCCGGGGTCAGTAGTTCCGTCGTATGCCTCTATATCCATGGGTTTAAATCCTTCCGGAAATTCATGATCCAATACCTCATCGGTGAAGCACAAGGGGTGTGCGGCACCCCTGTATTTGGTTGTGTCGTGGCATGCTATCGATGGTTGTTGTGTTCGGTTCTGATTCCTAGTTGGTGCTCGATCAATGTGATCGTTTCGGTAGCTCTGATCCTATGCCGGAGCGCGCTTCCTAGATCCGTAGATGGATCTGGCCATACCGAACTTTCTGTCCAGGAGCTCACGTAAACCGTGTGCTAACTTGTGTGCGGCACAATTAGCGTCTTGTCGCGGCCACGGGGCGGTCAGTCCGGCTGATCGGTCGTTTTCGGCTGAATGGGCTCTATGGCCTCGTCGTCAAATTCGGGCAGCAGCTTGCGCTTTGGATAGCTCTTTGTGTGGCCATCGTCACCGTGTTTTTCTTCTGTGTCGAGCACTTTGTTCCACCTGTGGTTGAGCGTATCCTGCACGGCCTTATGCCTTTGCTTCTGCTTCTTTAGGCTCCTCGCGGTGGCGATAAGCCTTCTGTGGAGGTTCTCTTGTTCCAAGAGTTTTTCTAGGATGATGAGTGCATCATCGTCCGGGATGTTCTCCTCTCCGAAGACAGGTTGTTGAATTTTACCCTCGGGATCGCCATTATCTGACGTCAGCTCTGGACTGTTTTCACCGTCCCCTTTCTCACCCTGCTCCATCGCTGGGTCCATGGGGTCGTCGTTTCCTTTGGAATCAACCGGGGTGTTATTATTTCCTGCGTTGTTGTCGCTGTTTTTACTGTGGCGGGATTTAGAGCGGCGTCTATGGTGCCGCTTTGGAGGCTTATTGAGGGGATTATCCTTCGTTGTATCGTCACCATCGCCCTCTTTTGGTGTGTCCACCATGTATATATTGTATGATGAGGTGGCAGTCCAGCGCCCAGTGGGCGGTGGTTCCTTTTCTTCTCCTGCATCGTCGAAAATACCGTCGACGTCTTCAGAGTCGAAATCGAGTGTGTCGGTTAAGTCATTGACAGTGGCTATGAAGTGGGTGGTGCGTGGGGAATGAATTTCTTCGTCGTCCGCTTCCCACTCGAGCCGAACATAGTTCGGCCAGGAATCTCTTGACAAGGAAAGAGACTTTAATGAGTTCAGCACATCACCTAAGGGCGAGTGCTGAAAAATATCCGCGGCAGTGAACTGCATGACTGGTACCCAATCAGATTCGACAGGCACGGACACACGCGGTTCGGATCCTGTAGCCGGGGACGAGTCCGAGGGTCCAATGACACCACCCTCACAGGAGGTGGGATCAGTGTTCGGCTCCGACACCGATGAGTGTGCGGCCTCCGTGGCGGGGTCCATCCACCCATCCTCGGAAAGCATGATCTGCTCCGGATTAATTCTTGGTGCCACCGCAGGCGCGATCTCTCGAATATTGTCCGACGGCAGATTGAAGTCATGCCCGTCGTGACAGTTCGGCGCGCCCAGCATGGGCTCGAATCTGTCAAAGATCAAGTCTCCGCGGATGTCGACAGTATAGTTTAATCTTCCAAACCTGACCTGGTGGCCAAGGGCGTAGCTATCGATCTGCTCCAGATGGCCAAGCGAGTTGGCCCGCAGTACGAAGCCGCTGAATACGAAGATCTGTCCGGGGAGGAAAACCTCCTCCTGGACCGCATCATTGAAGATGATCGAAGGGGCCATCAAGCCTTACAGCAACGACACAGTGGAACTCTCAATGAAAGCACCAATGTCGGTGTCAAAACTGGCGGATCTGGGGTAGGGGGTCCCGAACTATGCGTCTAAGGCCGGTGGTAATAGGAGGCAGGGGACACGATGTTTTACACAGGTTCGGGCCCTCTCGATGGAGGTAATACCCTACTTCCAGCTTGATTGATCTTGATGATATGAGTATTACAAGAGTTGATCTACCACAAGATCGTAGAGGCTAAACCCTAGAAGCTAGCCTATGATTATTGTTGTTCTTGTCCTATGGACTAAACCCTCCGGTTTATATAGACACTAGAGGGGGCTAGGGTTACATAGAGTCGGTTATAGAGAACGAAATCTACATATCCGAATATCCAAGCTTGCCGTCCACGCAAAGGAGAGTCCCATCTGGACACGGGACAAAGTCTTCAATCTTGTATCTTCATAGTCCAACAGTCCGGCCAAAGTATATAGTCCGGCTGTTCGAGGACCCCTTAATCCAGGACTCCGTCAGAGGTGGATGTCTAGTGCCCTGTATGCCGTGGTTCTCGTTCTTCTCCGGCATCGTCGTCCATACCGTCGATGTCTTCGGAGTCGAAATCAAGCATGTTGGTCAAATCGTCGACAGTGGCTATCAAGTGGGTGGTGGGTGGGTAACGAAGTTCTTCGTCATCCGCTTCCCACTCAAGCCAGACATAGTTCGGCCAAGAATCTCCTGCCAAGGAGAGAGACTTTAATGAGTTTAACACATCACCTAGAGGTGAGTGTTGGAACATGTCCGCAGAACTAAACTCTAAGATCGGCGCCCGTTCAGATTTGATGGGTGTGGATACACGCGGTTCGGAGCCTATGGCCAGAGACAAGTCCGAGGTTCCGATGACACAGGCCTCGTTAGTGGTCAGATCTGTGTTCGGCTCTAGCACCGCTGAGACAACGGCCTCCATGGAGAGGTTGAGCTTCCCGTCCTTGGATGGCGCGCTCTATTCTGGATATAGGGCCAGTGCGTTTATAGGCGCAGTCTCCTGCACATAGTCCGATGACAGATTTAGGTCATGTTCATCGTGGCGGCAGGGTGCGGTTGTCGTGGGCTCGAATCTGTCGAAGATCAAGTCTCCGCGGATGTCGGCGGTGTAGTTCCAAACCTGACCTGAGGGGCAGGGGCGTAGCTGTCAATCTGCTCCAGATGGCCAAGCGAGTTGGCCCGTAGTGCGAAGCCGCCGAATACGAAGATCGATCCGGGGAGAAAAACTTCACCCTGGACTGCGTTGTTGTAGATGATTGAAGGAGCCATCAAGCCTTACAGTGACGACACAGTGGAACTCTCAATGAAAGCACCAATGTCGGTGTCAAAACCGGCGGATCTCGGGTAGGGGGTCCCGAACTGTGCGTCTAAGGCTAATGGTAACAGGAGGCGGGGGACACAATGTTTACCCAGGTTCAGGCCCTCTCGATGGAGGTAATACCCTACTTCCTGCTTGATTGATCTTGATGATATGAGTATTACAAGAGTTGATCTACCACGAGATCGTAGAGCCTAAACCCTAGAAGCTAGCCTATGATTCGCAGTGTTGTTGTCCTACGGACTAAACCCTCTAGTTTATATAGACACCGGAGGGGGCTAGGGTTACACAGAGTCGGTTACAGAGAAAGGAATCTTCATATCCTAACTGCCAGGCTTGCCTTCCAAGCAAAGGAGAGTCCCATTCGGACACGGGACAAAGTCTTCTATCTTGTATCTTCATAGCCCAACAGTCTGGCATATACATATAGTCCGGCTGTCCGAGGACCCCTTAATCCAGGACTCCCTCAAGGGGGACTAATCTTGGACTGGATCCATTCCATCCGAGCCCTCACCAGCTCATCAAGCCCAAGAACACCTCTCCTCTGGAGGCTGTTCATCTACTATACTAGTTCATCCTCAGCCCTTAAGAGGCAATCCAGCACCACACACTGGAGTAGGGTATTACACCACACAGTGGCCCGAACCAGTATAAAACCCCGTGTCCATTGTTCTTTGAGTTCGTCGAGCCAGGCCGTGGGATCGTTGAGCTAGCGCTCTAGGGAGAGAGTGTTATTTGTGTGCACCCTAGAGTTTGAACCTCTCTAGGGTCTCCGGAACCCGAAATCCGACAATGGTGAAGAACTTCAACAAGTTCTACAAGAGTAGAAGCAAAGAGAGAAGTCATAAGTCAAGGTCCTACAAAAGATCTTCTAGTCGTGATCGCAATTGCTACAACTGTGGAAGACCCAGACACTACTCTAGTGAGTGTACGGCTCCCTACAAGAGAAGAGAATACTCACCTAAAAGAAGAAGCAAAAGAGAGGAATCACCACCTAGAGAGAGGAGGAGTAGAGATGATCGTTATGAAAGAAAACCCTCTCGTAGAAGCAAGGATTTGGAAAGGAAGGACAAGTCATCAAAGAGCTACACAAGACGAAGACATCATGCTCATGTTGGTGAATGGGTATTCCGTTCCGACTCCGACAACTACTCTGAGAGAAGCTATCACTCCGACTCCGAGTATACTCAAGATGAAGGTGTTGCCTGTCTTGCACTTGTGTCATCCAACTCCTACGACATATTTGATTCACCAAATGAACGGATTGGAAGATGCTTCATGGCTAAAGGCCCCAAGGTATCACGCCCCGAGTATGTTCATTTCAATAGTGATGAAGATGATTTGCTAGGTGATGATGATTTACTTGTTGACAACTCTAGTGATGAAAACTATGCTAATCAAGATAAAACAAATGACGATGATAAGAAGGAGATTGAGTGTCTAACTAAAGAACTAAACACTCTTAAGTTAGCTCATGAAACTACTTTAGAGGATCATCGAGAGCTTTTAAAAACTAAGGAAAAGCTACGCTTTGAAAAGCTCAATCTAGAGCAAGAGCATGGGCTCTTAAAAGCAATCAATGATGATCTTTGTAAGAAAAGTTATTCTTACATTGCCAAGTGTTTACTCTTGTCTACTTACATGCCAAAAGTAAAATCTAGCAACAAGAGCAAGAAAGATTCTTCTTCTAGTAGTAACAATAATCATGCTAAATCCAATATTGTTGCTTCTAGTAGTTCTCTTGATTCCACTAATGATTCTCTTAGCCAAGTTACACTTGAGCAAGAACATAGCTTATTGAAGGGAATTATAGAGAAAGGTGTTTACAAGAGCCTTGCCGTAAGTAAGCAATTTGAGGAAATTGTACGCAAGCAAGGAAGGCGCCGGAAGAATCAAGGTGTTGGTTTTGAACGCAAATTCAATGCCAATGGAGTTGAGTGGGAAGAAGATGAATACCCCAAGATGAAGTTTGTTCTGCAACAAGAGAAGTATGATCCCACTTCTTTCAAGGGAACACAAGCTCAAGATGATCTTCCACCACAAGACCACAAGCTAAAAGGCAAGGACAAGCTTCCAGAGGAGATTGATGCATTTGAAGAAGCTCCTAAGGCCTTGGTCAAGTGGGTTCCCAAGATTACATCAAGTTCTACTTCATCAAGTATGACTATAACTCCAAGGATCCCCATAAAGTTGATGTGGGTCCCAAATAAGAAGAACAAGAGAGTTCTTGAGGGTGACTTCGCCAACATACTTCACTCATATTCATTTTGGCGAGGACAAGTGCAATCAACTTTCATATCTTGCACTAGTTCATGGAGTCACAAACCCTCTTGTTGGTAAGACAAGGGACAAGGTAACCTAATGCTTTCATGGAAAACATCATGTGTATATTTCACTCCATATCTATATTCTTGCATGTTCCTTGTGGGACTAACCCATGTAGGTATTGAAAGCGCAACTCACTTTAATGGATTGCTCCAAATGATGTACATCAACATTGAGCATCCATATTTCAACACCTACATGAAGTCATCATCGACAAAACCCAAGGTTAGTTCATACCTCCAAGGGGGGATATCACATCTAGGGGGAGCTTTACTCTAAGAATTGAGATAAAGCAACTCTAATGGTGTGAACACAACAATGCTTTATGTAAAAGTGGTAACCCCACTTGTGCTTAAACGATGAGTGTGACCTATGATCAAATGTTCTCATTTGACTCCTAAGTCAATATACTCATATATAAACCTAGTCATTGCCAATTGCTTGATAGATGCTAGAGTGTTTGTGCATACTTTTCCACATATTTCATTTGCTATATTATTGTGTGAGCATGTTGATTGCATATTTTTCTCATTCGAGGATATCCATTTGTTGCTTTGATTGTTTGGTTTTTCTTTCTGCCAAATGGATGGACAAGAATGCCTAATTACTCCCTCTAGTTATCTATGTTTTTCTCGTCTCAAACTCTATTCATGCTACATCACAAAGTTTGATCTAGTCGAATTCGGACCCTCCGGGTGAGAAGCACCCAGAGCCAACGATCTGTCAAGGGCTTAACCTCCAAAACTTCTTAGTGCATTTCGGTCTGATCGATCCATCCCATTCGGTCACACTGAGTTCATTAAGTTGATCTAAGTTTTAATCTCGGTGCAACCAATTTGAACCTTTCGGTCACACCGAGTTGTAGCAAACGCTTGCGATTCTCAATCTGCAGCAAGTGGTGCTATAAAGGAGAAGAAGTCAAAAGAAGAAGAGGCTGCTAGAGGCAAGAAAAGAAAAGAAAGGGTCAAGAAGACCATGGCCAGAGTTATTGGAAACCCTTCTATGATGAAGGAGTCTGATGATGATGATGAAGAGGAGGAAGAAGCTGCTGCACCTCCACCAAAGTCTCAGAAGCTTATGGGAGATGCTATCAAGTCTGGGCTACTTCATCCAAGCCCAAGACAACTCGCAAGTCATCAGCTCAAGCTCCAAAGCCTATTGCACCCAAGAGATCCACAAGAAATATCCCGGCTGCAGAGAAGAATAAGGCCCCAATGCCTGAAGTTCAAGAAGAGGAAGAGCCCCAAGTGCTCAGAAAGCTCAAGCCTAAGATACCAGATCATGATGACACTCATCCAATTGCAGATAACACAAAAGAGAGGAAACATGCAGGTCTCGGACTATGGAGGCAGACAGACCCATATGCTATGATGAGAAGGACTGTTGTGGATTACAGATTTCACACCAAGGAGCAGGAGGACTTCTATGAGACACTTCTTCTAGACAAGAAGCCCATAATCAGTGATATGAGATGGGTCGACTGGACATTCATTGATGACAATGAGGATTACTTTCCTGGAGTTCATGAGAGATTCAGAATGAATGGAGTTGACAAATTTGTTGGACAAAAATTAACTAAATGGAATGATGAGATGGTCATGCAATTTTACTCTACAGCTCACTTTTATCCACATGGAAAGATAGTCCGGATGACTGAAGGCACCAGGTACCAGTCTACCATTGCTAAGTGGGCCAAGCTGATTAATGCCCCTGAAGAGGTTGAGGATGATACAGATGTTTATACCAAGCCCAGGAAAGGCCACAACTCCATGGCACACATGTATGAAAGTGCAACTATCCCTGGTGGTTTTGGTAATTCCTAACAACATATATCTCATTGAGCTAATGCTACTTCAAGATAAATATTTCAGGAAAGCTTAATGATTGGCATGGCATGGATGAGAAAAGTGGATCCCTAAAAATGCTAAGGACAAAAGGATTGGCTCAAGATCAAAGCACAAGACTCTACATTTTCTATTTTAGTGATCCAAGATCACATTGAGTCTATAGGAAAAGCTAATACTATCAAGGAGGGATGAGGTGTTGCTTAATAGCTTTCTTGCTCAAAATGCTTAGTTATATGCTCCAAAGCCCTAAACTACTTTCTCATATCCACATATGACCTAAACCAAAAGTCAAACTCGGCCCCACCGATTCTTCCTATCCGGCGCCACCGAGTTCAGATGTCATAGCCACTGCCACAACCCTAGGCAAATCGGTCTCACGGATAGGGATCTCGATCTCACCGAGATGGGGTTGTAATCTCTCTGTTTCCCTTTGTAATGTTTTGATCAAACCGAGATGAGCGATCGGTCCCACCGAGATTACAATGCAAACTCTCTGTTTCCTTTTCATAAAGTTTCAGTCTTATCGAGATGAGCGAATTGGTCCCACCGAGTCTGCCTGACCAACCCTCTGTGTGTCCATTACCAAAATCGGTCTCAGAGTTTGTGTAATCGGTCTCACCGAGATTACGTTATGCCCTAACCCTAACCATATCGGTCCTACCGAGTTGCATGTCGGTCCCACCGAAAATCCTAACGGTCACATCATTTGCTAAATCGGTCCAACCGAGTTTCTCAATTCGGTCCCACCGAGATTGGTAAGTTGTGTGTAATGGTTAAATTTTGTGTGGAGGCTATATATACCCCTCCACCCACTCTTCATTCATGGAGAGAGCCATCAGAACATGCCTACACTTCCAACATACATTTTCTGAGAGAGAACCACCTATACTTATGTTGAGGCCAAGATATTCCATTCCTACCATATGAATCTTGATATCTAGCCTTCCCCAAGTTGCTTTCCACTCAAATCTTCTTTCCACCAAATCCAAATCCTGTGAGAGAGAGTTGAGTGTTGGGGAGACTATCATTTGAAGCACAAGAGCAAGGAGTTCATCATCAACATACCATTTGTTACTTCTTGGAGAGTGGTGTCTCCTAGATTGGCTAGGTGTCACTTGGGAGCCTCCGACAAGATTGTGGAGTTGAACCAAGGAGTTTGTAAGGGCAAGGAGATCGCCTACTTCATGAAGATCTACCCTAGTGAGGCAAGTCCTTCGTGGGCGACAGCCATGGTGGGATAGACAAGGTTGCTTCTTCGTGGACCCTTCGTGGGTGGAGCCCTCCGTGGACTCGCGCAGCCATTAACCTTCGTGGGTTGAAGTCTCCATCAATGTGGATGTACCATAGCACCACCTATCGGAACCACGACAAAAACATCTGTGTCTCCTATTGCGTTGGCACTCTCCAAACCCTTCCCTTTACATTCTTGCAAGTTGCATGCTTTACTTTCTGCTGCTTATATACTCTTTGCATGCTTGCTTGAATTGTGTTAAGATTGCTTGAACCGTGCTAAGTTGCAAAAATCTGCCAAGAACTAAAATTGGGAAAAGGATAGATTTTTATTTGGTCAAGTAGTCTAATCACCCCCCCCCCCTCTAGACATACTTTCAATCCGACAAGTAGTATCAGAGCATTGGTCTCCATTTGCTTTGATCTCTATAGCTTTTGGTGGTCATAGCCTTGGTTTCACAACCTAGGAGAGTATGTCGTCTAGCGAGGGAAATTACCACCGTAGAGGTCCTTACTTTGATGGTACTAATTTTGCTAGTTGGAAGCATAAGATGAAAATGCATATTCTTGGACATAACCCCGCCGTTTGGGCTATTGTGTGTATTGGCTTGCAAGGTGAATTCTTTGATGGGAGAGAACCGAACCGTGAAGCTACCGCGAAAGAGTTGAAGATGCTGCAATACAACGCTCAAGCTTGTGATATCCTCTTCAACGGATTATGCCCTGAGGAATTCAACAAAATCAAGGAAATTTGGGATACTTTGATTGATAAGCATGAAGGTACCGACTACATCAAGGAATCCAAGTTGGATGTGCTTCAAAGTCAGCTTGACAAGTTCAAAATGAAGGATGGTGAAGGTGTCGCTGAAATGTACTCTAGGCTTGCTCTTATCACAAATGAGATTGCTGCTTAGGAAGTGAAGAGATGACCGACAAATTCATCATCAAGAAAATCCTAAGAGCTTTGGACGGAAAATATGATATCGTGTGCACATTGATCCAAGTGATGCCCAATTACAAAGATCTCAAGCCAACAGAAGTCATTGGAAGAATTGTTGCTCATGAGATGTCACTCAAGGATAAGGAGAAGCTCCACAACAAGTCAAGTGGTGCTTACAAAGCCTCATGTGAAGCTCCCACATCATCAAGTGAGAAACAAACCTTCAATGAAGAATTGAGCCTAATGGTGAAGAACTTCAACAAGTTCTACAAGAGTAGAAGCAAGGAAAGAAGTTCCAAGTCAAGGTCCTACAATGACAAAAGATCTTCTAGTCGTGAGCGTAATTGCTACAATTGTAGAAGACCTAGACACTATTCCAATGAGTGTACGGCACCCTACAAAAGAAGATAAGATTCTCCAAAAAGAAGAAGTAGAAGAGAAGAATCACCATCAAGAGAGAGAAGCAGTAGATATGATCGTTATGAACAAAGAACATCCCGGAGAAGCAAGGATTCGGAAAGGAATGACAAGTCATCAAGGAGCTACACAAAACGAAGACATCAAGCTCATGTTGGTGAATGGGTATCTGACTCCGACTTCGACAATCACTCAGAGAGAAGCTATCACTCCGACTCTGAATATACTCAAGATGAAGGTGTTGCCAGTCTAGCACTTGTGTCAACCAACTCCTACGACATATTTGATTCACCAAATGAAGGACTTGGAAGATGCTTCATGGCTAAAGGACCCCGAGTATGTGATTTCAATAGTGATGAAGATGACTTGCTAGGTGATGATGATTTACTTGTTGACAACTCTAGTGATGAATACTATGATGAAATGTCAATTAATCATGTTAATCAAGATAAAACGAATGACAATGATAAGGAGAAGATTGAGCACCTAACTAAAGAACTAAACACTCTTAAGTTATCTCATGAAACTATCTTAGAAGATCATCTAGAACTTTTAAGGACTCATGAGAAGTTACATTTCGAAAAGCTCAACCTTGAGCAAGAGCATGAGTTCTTAAAGGCAATCAATGATGATCTTCATAAGAAAAGTTCTTCTTACATTGCCAAGCGTTTACTCTTATCCACTTACATGCCTCAAGTCAAGTCTAGTAACAAGAGAAAGAAGGATTCTTCCTCTAGTAGTAACAATAATCATGCTAAATCCAATGTTGTTGCTTCTAGTAGTTCTATTGATTCCACTAATGATTCTCTTAGCCAAGTTACACTTGAGCAAGAAAATAACTTATTGAAGGTAATTATAGAGAAAGGTGTTTACAAGAGCCTTGACGGGAGTAAGCAATTCGAGGAAATTGTACGCAAGCAAGGAAGGCACCGGAAGAACCAAGGTGTTGGTTTTGAACGAAAGTTCAATGCCAATGGAGTTGAGTGGGAAGAAGATCAATACCCCAAGACGAAGTTTGTTCCTCAACAAGAGAAGTATGATCCTACTTCCTTCAAAGCAACACAAGCTCAAGATGATCTTCCACCACAAGACCACAAGCAAAAAGGCAAGGACAAGCTTCAAGAGGAGATTGATGCATTTGAAGAAGCTCCTAAGGCCTTGGTCAAGTGGGTTCCCAAGACTACGTCAAGTTCTACTTATCGAGTAAAACTACAACTCCAAGGATTCCCATCAAGATGATGTGGATCCCAAAGAAGAAGAACTAGAGAGTTCTTGAGGGTGACTCCGCCAACATATTTCAGTCATATCATTTTGGCAAAGACAAGTGCAATCAACTTCCACATCTCGCACTAGTTCAAGGAGTCACAAACCCTCTTGTTGGTAAGACAAGGGACAAGGTAACCTAGTGCTTTCATGGACATCATCTTGTGTGTGCATCACTCTATGTCTATGGATATCCTTGTTTGTTCCTTGTGGGACTAACCCGTGTAGGTATTGGAAGTGCAACTCACTCCAATGGATTGATCCAAATGACCTACATCAACATCGAGCATCCACATCTTCAACACCTAAATGAAGTCATCATCGACAAAACCCAAGGTTAGTTCATCCCTCTTAGGGGGGATCTCACATCTAGGGGGAGCTTTACTCTAAGAATTGAGTCAAAGCAACGCTAATGGTGTGAACAAAACAATGCTTTATGTAAAAGTGGTAACCCCACTTGTGCTTAAACGATGAGTATGGCCTATGATCAAATGTTCTCATTTGACTCCTAAGTCAATATACTCATATATAGATGACCTAGTCATCGCCAATTGCTTGATAGATGCTAGAATGGTTGTGCATGCTTTGCCACATATTTCATTTGTCATTTTATTGTGTGAGCATGTTGGTTGCATATTTTACTCATTCGAGGACATCCACTTGTAGTTTTGATTGTTTGGTTTATTTTCTTTTCCCAAGTGGATGGACAAGAATGCCTAAGAACCTTCTCTAGCTATCTATGCTTTTCTTGTATCAAACTCTATTGATGCTACATCACAAAGTTTGATCAAGTCAGATTCGAACCACTCTGTGTGAGGAGCACTCGGAGTCCCCGATTCGTCAAAGACTTAAACTTCCAAAACCTCTTTGTGCATTTCGGTCTGATCGATCCATCCATTTTGGTCACACCGAGATCAGTAAGTTAATCTAGGTTTTTAATCTCGGTGCAACCGATTTGAACTTTTCGGTCACACCGAGTTGAAGTAACTGCTTGTAGTTATGCATCTTGGTGCCATAGAGTTGTTCCACTCGGTCACACCGACAGGGTCAGGCTATATATACTTCCGGGCCAAAATTTGGAAATTTTTCCGAACCTCTTCGCCCGCGCACTGCCTGCTCTGACTCCTCGGGTCTCCGGATCACTCCTCGTCGCCAGCGACCTCCCGCCGCTGGTCTCTGCCACCGTCAACGGGATTCAACTCTGCCGTTGCCACCATAGCAAATCCATCGCCGAACTAGGGTATGGATTTGAAACTTTGTGCTATTCCTCACTCCGATTCCTAGCACATTGCATTGCCATGTATCTTGCCATGATTGAGATCTTCCTATCCAGCGAAAACACTCCGTAGATTAGTTTTGGATTGAAAATTTAGGGTTAGGTTTCCGCCGAACACATCTCGGACCGACCGAGTTGTAGAAATCGGTCCCACTGATTTGGCTCGGGCCAGTGCACACGTGATTCTCGGCCTGACCGAGAATTGCAAATCGGTGTGACCGAGTTCAGGACTTTGTGAAACCCTAGCAGTCTCGGTGCCACCAAACTATGACTCGGTCTGACCGAGTTCACTAGTTTAGGTTCCAAAGGCTGCTTCGGTATCACCGAGTTTACAAACCGGTAGCTCCGAAATGCTTTCTGTGGAAAACTAAAACTAAGTTTTTGACTCAATTGTTTTGCAAAAACCTCTACATTTTGTGATGCTCATCTGCTCTACCTCATCTATATCTATTCACAGGGTCTGCTGTCTGAGTTTGCATCTTGTCAGATCAGGGTGACAGTCAGAACAAGTCTGAGGAGCAAGTTCAGATGAGTGAGGGCACTAGTCCCTCTAGCAGCTATGATGATTGCAGCAGGAGCACACCCAGCAACTTGCCAAAGGCAGCCACCAGGGCCAGAAAGAAGAAGACCTCGGATTCTGAAGATGAGGACTATGTGGTTGTTGAGGATGAGGCCACCTGAAAGAAGAAAGTGTTGAAGAAGGAATATGGCACAGCTGCCACCACTAAGCCAGGAATGAAGACAAAGGTTCCTGCCAAGAGGGTTCCTATGTCAAAGGCCAGAGCATCCACTCAAGAAACTTTGGGGTCTGAACCCAATGAACCAGTTGTGGCTGAAAAGAAAAGGAAAGAAAGGGTCAAGAAGACCATGGCCAAAGTTGTTGGAAAGCCCTCAATGATGGAAGATGAAGAGGAAGAGGTTGCTGCACCAGCACCTAAAGCTCAAAAGCTGTTGGGAGATTCCATAAGGTCAGGGGCTGCTCCATCTAAGCCCAAAGATGCTCCCAAAGCTGCTGCTCCAAAACCCAAGTCTACACCCAAGAGGAACACCAGGAGTATTCCAGCTGCAGAGAAGAACACGGCCCCAGTGCCTGAAGCTGGTGAAGAAGAAGATGAAGGCTCACTTGTCCTGAGGAAGCTGAAGCCCAAGATCCCAGATCATAATGATGCTCACCCATTTGCAGAAGACATGAAGCTCAGGAAGGATGCAGGTCTGAGACAGTGGAGATTGACTGCCCCCTATGCTGTCAGGAGAAGGACTGATGTGGACTACAAGTTTCACACTAAAGAACAGCAGGATTTCTATGAGACAGTGCTGCTTGACAAGAAGCCCATAGTCTGTGACATGAGATGGGTTGATTGGGAGTACATCAGGAAGAATGAAGATCACTATCCTGGAGTTTATGACAGTTTCAAGTCTTGTGGAGTAGTAGACTTTGTTGGGCAGAAGCTCACAAAGTGGAATGATGAGCTCATTATGCAGTTCTACTCCACAGCTCATTTCTACCCAGATGGGAGGATAGTCTGGATATCTGAGGGTACAAGGTATCAGTCAACAGTTGAGGAATGGTTTGAATTGATCAATGCTCCAAAGGAAAATGAGGATGACTTGGATATCTATGCCAAGAAGAAGAAATATCACAACTCCATGGCTCACATGTACAGAGAGATCCCAGATGCTACACTTGAGACACACAAGTTTGGATGTGTACACTATCTGTTGTCAGGACTGCCCACTATCAACTGGATATTAAGGCACACTTTGCTGCCCAAGTCAGGTGATCACAAGATGATCAGAGGCCATGCAATTAACTTGCTTCATATATTTGATGTGCCTCAGAAGTTCAAAGTCATGAGCCTGATTGTGGAAAAAATCAAAAGGACTGCTGCTGATCAAAATAGGAGTTGTGGGTATGCCCCATAGATTCAAGAGCTTATAAACTCCAAGATGGGCACTGGCACATATCTCTTGGACAAGGAACACCTACCCATCTACCCTAATTTTGAGGACAACACTGTTGTGATGGATGAAAATGAACCATCTTCTGTGCAAGCATAAGATAAGAAGGAGAAGGCAAGGGCTGAGAAGGCTGCTAAGATGCCAACTGCTGAAGAGGCATCTCAGATTTTCCTAAAGAGCAAGCAAGATCAGCTTGGCTACTTGATTGCCTCCACTCTGAGGACTGAGAAGGGCTTGGCCACCCTGACTCAAAACCAGGAGAGCCTGGAGAGAATCATAGAGCAGAAGTTCTATGCTCTTGATGTTAAAGTGACTGAGATCCAGACTGCAGTTGAGCAACTTCAGGAGGATGTGGAGGAGAAGAAGGGCAACTCAACTACTGATGATTTTGCTAGAGTGCCCAGAGGACAGAGATCTGCTGCAGTGCCTGTTCCAGACACCAGAGCTACATCATCTGCACCAGCTACAGCTTCATTGCATCCAGCTCCAGCACCCTCTCCACTAGCTCCAGCTACATCAACAGAAGTCTTCGTCCAAGGAGCCATCTCTACACCATCTCATGAAGACCAAGCCTAAGAGTCGTTTAGCACTATGTATTTTTTATGAACTTTTTGGTAACTTGTTGCCAAAGGGGGGGGATGTATAGATCATAGGCTTCGAGAGAGAGTGTTGCTTTTTTTCTTTCTTGTCTTCTTGGTGGTTGAACTTCATTATTTGCTTGTTTGCTTGATACTCTATGCCTTGTGTGAGATACTTGGATGATCATGTGTTTGATCATATGCTACCTTAATGCTTTTTGGATGACATTATCCTTTTATATCCCTATATGATCATTCACTTTGCTTGGTGATGAGTGCATGCATTTAATTATTATCATTTTGAGCGCTCCACCAAGATGTATGTGACATGGAAGACTAACCCATGATCCTAACTCATTGTGCATTTGCAGTCCAAAGCAAGTTTTAAATAATGCACAAATTTAGAGGGAGCTCTTACTTTCCACATACTTCTCAAAGAGACAATGTTTTTCAATCTTATTATCATTTGTCGAAACTTTGATCTATATGTTGTCATCAATTACCAAAAAGGGGGAGATTGAAAGTGCAACTATCCCTGGGTGGTTTTGGTAATTCCTAACAACATATATCTCATTGAGCTAATGCTACTTCAAGATAAATATTTCAGGAAAGCTCAATGATTGGCATGGCATGGATGAGAAAAGTGGATCCCTCAAAATGCTAAGGACAAAAGGATTGGCTCAAGCTCAAAGCACAAGACTCTACATTTTCTATTTTAGTGATCCAAGATCACATAGAGTCTATAGGAAAAGCCAATACTATCAAGGAGGGATGAGGTGTTGCTTAATGGCTTTCTTGCTCAAAATGCTTAGTGATATGCTCCAAATCCCTCAACTACTTTCTCATATCCACATATGATCTAAACCAAAAGTCAAACTCGGCCCCACCGATTCTTCCTATCCGGCGCCACTGAGTTCAGATGTCATAGCGACTGCCACAAACCCTAGGCAAATCGGTCTCACCGATAGGGATCTCGGTCTCACCGAGATGGGGTTGTAATCTCTCTGTTTCCCTTCATAACATTTCGGTCAAACTGAGATGAGCGATCAGTCCCACCGAGATTACAATGCAAACTCTCTATTTCCTTTTCGTAACATTTCAGTCTTACCGAGATGAGCGAATCGGTCCCACCGAGTCTGCCTGACCAACCCTCTGTGTGTCCATTGCCAGAATCGGTCTCACCGAGTTTGTGTAATCGGTCTCACCGAGATTATGTTAGGCCCTAACCCTAACCATATCGGTCCTACCGAGTTGCATGTCGGTCCCACCGAAAATCCTAACGGTCACATCATTTGCTAAATCGGTCCGACCGAGTTTCTCAATTCGGTCCCACCGAGATTGGTAAGTTGTGTGTAGAGGTTAGATTTCGTGTGGAGGCTATATATACCCCTCCACCCACTCTTCATTCGTGGAGAGAGCCATCAGAACATGCCTACACTTCCAACATACATTTTCTGAGAGAGAACCACCTACACTTGTGTTGAGGCCAAGATATTCCATTCCTACCATATGAATCTTGATCTCTAGCCTTCCCCAAGTTGCTTTCCACTCAAATCTTCTTTCCACCAAATCCAAATCCTTTGAGAGAGAGTTGAGTGTTGGGGAGACTATCATTTGAAGCACAATAGCAAGGAGTTCATCATCAACACACCATTTGTTACTTCTTGGAGAGTGGTGTCTCCTAGATTGGCTAGGTGTCACTTGAGAGCCTCCGACAAGATTGTGGAGTTGAACCAAAGAGTTTGTAAGGGCAAGGAGATCGCCTACTTCGTGAAGATCTACCCTAGTGAGGCAAGTCCTTCATGGGCGACGGCCATGGTGGGGTAGACAAGGTTGCTTCTTCGTGGACCCTTCGTGGGTGGAGCCCTCCGTGGACTCGCGCAGCCGTTAACCTTCGTGGGTTGAAGTCTCCATCAACGTGGATGTACGATTGCACCACCTATCAGAACCACGACAAAAACATCTGTGTCTCCTATTGCGTTTGCACTCTCCAAACCCTTCCCTTTACATTCTTGCAAGTTGCATGCTTTACTTTCCTCTACTCATATACTCTTTGCATGCTTGCTTGAGTTGTGTTAAGATTGCTTGAACCGTGCTAAGTTGTGAAAATCTGCCAAGAACTAAAATTGGGAAAAGGATAGATTTTTATTTAGTCAAGTAGTCTAATCACCCCCCCCCTCTAGACATACTTTCGATCCTACAATGTACAAGGAGATTCCTGATTCTGCCTTGGAGACACACAAGTTTGGTTCCATTTACTATCTGCTGTCAGGACTGCCAACCATCAACACGAGGCATACTTTGTTGCCCCTGTCTGGAGAAGATAGGATGATCAGAGGGCACTCAATCAACTTGCTACACATGTTTGATGTGCCAGAGAAGTTCAAGGTGATGACCTTGATTGTTGAAACTGTCAAGAGGACTGCAGCAGATCAGAAGAGGTCATGTGGATATGCCCCACACATTCAGATGCTCATCAACTCCAAGATGGGCACACATATCTACTAGACAGAGAGCACCTTCCCCTAAGGCCAGACTTTGAGGACAATGTTGTTTCATCGATGCATCACATCCTACATCTATAGAGGCCCAGGAGAAGAGAGAGAAGGCACAAGTAGCAAAGACTTCCAAGATGCCAGATGTATCAGCTGTGAATCTCAAGAGCAAGCAGGATCTGCTTAGCTATCTGCTTGAGGCAACACCGAGAATTGAGAAAGGACTAGGCACCCTAACTCAAAATCGAGAGTCTTGATAGGATCATTGAAACAAAGTTTTATGATCTAGACTTGAAGGTCACAGATATTCAGACCGCAGTTGAGCAACTTCAAGAAGAAGCAGAGGACGGGAGAGGAAGAACTACCACAGAGGCATATCAGAGAGTTCCTGGAGCACATAGGTCTGCAGCTGTGCCAGTCAGTGACACAAGAGCCACAACCTCAGCATCTGCAGCCACTGCCCCAGTTGCCCCTCCAGTTGCAACTCCTCCAATTCCCCAGAATTTAGCAGAAGTTTTTGCAGATGTTATCCTCTCCACGCCATCTTCACACACCGAAGCTCCCGGGGATTGTGCTTAGAGTGTCGAATAGCACTATGCATTTTCAAGCTTTTTGGTAACTTGTTGACAAAGGGGAGAAAGTGTATAGATCATAGGCTTCGAGAGAGAGTGTGTGTTTTGCTTTTATTTGCCTCTCTTGCTACTTGTTTTAGTTCGTTTGGTTGCTACAATATTTTGTGCTTGCGTTTGAGATACTCTTATGATCATGTGTTTGATGATATTATGCTTTAATGTGCGTGCTTGAATGTTGATATCTTATTACTTATGTTTGATCAATCATGTTTGCCTTGGTGATGAGTGCATGCTATTTATTTTCTATCATTTTGAGTGCTCCACCAAGATGTATGTGACATGGAAGAGTAACCCATGATCCTAATCGATTGTGCATTTGCATTCAAAAGCAAATTTTAAATAATGCACAAATTTAGGGGCGGCTCTTACTTATCACATACTTCTCAAAGAAACGATATATTTCATTCATATTATCATTTGTCGAAGCTTTGATCTATATGTTGTCGTTAATTACCAAAAAGGGGGAGATTGAAAGTGCAACTAATCCCTGGGTGGTTTTGCTAATTCATAACAACATATACTAGTAGAAAAAGGCCCATTTGCCCCAGTTCATAAGGCCCAATTGTCCCGGTTCCTGAACCGGGACTAAAGGGTCGGTACTAAAGCCCAGAACCTTTAGTCTCGGTTCTTATACGAACCGGGACAGATGGGGCTCCTCGCGGCCGTTGCGGCTTGCCCAGGCAGGTTTTTTTTGTCCCAGTTGGTAGCACCAACTGGGACCAATAAGCGTCCACGTGTCAGCAGTTTAGGGGCTGGGGTTTTTGTTTTTTGAAAGGGGGGAGTTTGGTGGTTTTGGGGGTTTTGTAGGGTTAATTTAGGGGTTTCATATATTGTGTTAGCTAGCAAATAGAGAGAAGTGTCCTCTTTTATCTCCGTGCTTGGTCAACGCTACGTACTATACGTATAGAGAGGACTCGACACGCTAGCTAGTAAGTAAATGAAGGAAACCATTAAGTACACAAGATCTTCATGAATATATACAAATTAAGAGAAGTGATCGACCTCTCTTTCTCCGAGAGATTGGTCGAACAACAAGTTTTCGTACATCTATCCGACGCTACTAGCTACATATATACAATATAAGATCTCTTACAATCCCTAGAATCTGATGTCAAGTTCCACATGGTGTTCTCTGTCTTTATCTATGACGTGGTCAAGAAAGAATCGCGCCAATTCCTCTTGAATTCTTTTATGCGATCTTGTGGTAGGAGTTCATCCCGCAGCTGCCAAAGCTAATTTGAAGAAGGGGGTCAATACATATATATGAATGAAACTCAACACAAATGATGGTAATAAAATAAAATTGTGAATATTATTGCTTACGCACTTCATAATCTTCTTCACAGTAGCCCCGCTTAGAGGTCGCCGCGTTGTAAATGTACTCGCAAATGTAGTATCCACAAAAATTATTCCCGCCTTCCTGCCACAACCACTTTACGAGAATAGGGGTCAATCATACTGATAATCAAGCATTATAAATGGTATTGATTAAACTAGCTAGAATAAATGGGATATTCACGGAACTAGCTAGTAGTACTTCCTTTCGGGTGTGTAAATCGCAGATTCCCCGGCAGTCCCGGAGCTTCTGCGGTGAACACTTTCCAAACCCTGCGAGACAAAGAAAATATTTATTACTTAATATTAGGAAATGAACAAAGTTGCCGATATGGTGCGATAATGATCGATTGAACTTACTTCTGGAGCATTTCAGTCATGGCCGCATACTCCTTGGGATCTTTTTGTCTTGAGTCTAAGACGGTTACTAGTCCCTTCTCATGCTTAATCTCTAGGAGAATAAAGTGGAAGCTGCGCACACATGCATATCTCATCAATTACATTACTATAACCTCGAGTAATAAGGGAAACCAAATATGCACAAGACAGTAACACTCACTTGAATTCGTAAGGAAAGAGTATTTTATCTTTGTTTTGATTTTTAAGCAACAATTTTAGCAAGTTGGCCTCGGCTTCTTTGGCATCATGTTTAACCGTCCATTCATCTATGAGATTTGTGTTAATGAACCCAATATCATAAATTTGTCTTTTATTGCATTCGACGATCTTCAATCTGCATAATATAGTGAGGATAATTATATATACATGCAATGAAAGAGCTGAGCTATATATAGAGACTTAATTACAAAAGTAGTACTTACAAACAGTAGCAAGTGACGATTATTTTATCGAGGGCCTTTTGATTGAAAAACTAGAAAAACTCCTCAAATGGGACAGACAACAGATCAATTCCAATGAGGTCATGCTCCTCTTTAACTCTCAGCGTCAAAATATCCTTCCCAGACTTGCAGGTATCCATGTACCACTTATGGAATCTTTGCATCATCTTTGTTAGAGGAGGATGACCAGGTTTGGCGAGAGGCTTCCCGTACCGGTATTTGTGTTCGTCCACCTCCATTGATTCAAAATGTGCATCGTCGGGCAGGTAATCACCAGGATTGGTACCGGGAAGCATCCCCGGTAGATTTACGATGATATCGCTAGACACCTTCAGCGGGGGGCACGATTGGTTCGCATGTTTGCCGAGCTGGGGAATTTTTTCCCACTTCTTCATTCTTGTAACCTTTTGTCACTTGAAGTAGTTCCCAACCGCCGCGCTTCTCCCACTGTCTTTTTAAGAGCACGGACATGGTTGTCATCCGACGGAGGCGGTGGTGGTCGCTTCAGGGCATCCAAAGTGCGCTGAATTTTCACCTTATCTATCTTCTCCTCTGGAGGTGGAGGTTTCTTTGCAAAAAAATCCTTCACATAGGCTTTATAGATCTCCGCATTTTCTGGTTCGGTCATCTCGTATGGTAACTTATCTAGAGCTTCAGAGATGGACCGAATATGCATTGCCTCCCGCCTCTGGTTGTACTGCTAGATGTCAGAGCAGGCAGAGTGGCTGCAGCTGTCTTCTTTCATTGCTTATGAGGCAGAGAAGAAGGAGGCAGAGTGCTACGACGCGCCGGAGCAGCCAGAGCGGCGGCGGATCTCTTCCGCCCTTGCTGACGAGGCGGAGGAGGAGGCGGGCTACTCAGACGCGCCGGTGCAAGCGGATAAGGAGGTGGAGTGCTGTCACGTGCCTGAGCAGCTGGAGAAGGAGGCAGAGTGCCCTAATCACTTGGCGGAGGAGGAGGCGGAGTGCCCTGACTCATCGGAGGAGGAGGAGGAGGAGGCGGAGGCGTCCAGTTCGGAAGGTTGATGAGCTCCTTCCTCCATAGACATGGAGTCTTCAAAGCAAGACCCAACCAAGTCTCCCCTTCACTGGTAGGGTGGTCAAGCTCGAGCTCCTCAAATCCCCCCGTTATTTCATCCACCATCACAGCAGCATATCCTTCTGGAATCGGATGGCAGTGAAAAGTTGCACCGGGTTCAGGAGGTGCAACACAGCCGACAGCCACCTTGACTTTGAAGTTCTTCCATTGCGTCATAAGGTGGCAATCTTGAGACTCCGTGATAGCATCCACAGGGTAGCTAGCAAGAGCCGTGAAGACAGGCTCCTAAAGTAGCTCGGTGGAAGCCACGCTGCTTCTCCGCTGAGATGGCGGGGTAGCTTCGGCAGGTCGCTTGCCATGAATTGCTTGTTCCTCTAGCGCTTGTACCCTTGTGTGCAGCTTCTGCAATTGGGTCTGCTCCACTTTCCTCCTCCTCTCCTGGGTTTTGTAACCGCCTGCGTCGGGAAACCCAGCCTTCCATGAAATGGAGCCTGGCATGCCTCGTGTCCATCCAGGGTGCTCGGGATTCCGAGGGCCTGTGTGAGCTCATCGTTCTCTCTGTCGGGAACGAACGTCCCTTGCTGCACTGCGGCGATATACTCCTGAAGCTTCGTGACGGGTATTCTCAGTTGCTCGTTCGTCCAAACGCACTTCCCTGTTTCAGGGTCCAACGAACCCCCAACCCCGAAGAACAAAGTCCTTGAACGGTTTGGCAAGTGCAATGTCTCTGGTTCGACCCCTTTATCAAGCAGGTTCATTCTCAGCCTTGTCCCACAATGGCCGGGCTCTAAGATAGCCACTTGACCCTGTGCGATGGTGATGCTCCTTCTTTGCAGCATTTTTCTTGTTTGTCTTGTGGGCCACAAATGCGTCCCAGTGATCTCTTATCTTCTCAAATCGACCGGCGAATCCTGGAGTCTTGTCTTTGTCGACAAACATTCTTTTCAACTCATTCTTCCACCTCCTGAATAGATCTGCCATCTTCTTAAGAGCATGAGCCTTGACCAATGGCTCTATAACTGGCTTCTTCGGATCCTCCTCTCACAGTAGGGTGACATTTGCCTACAGCGTGGTCCAAAGATCATCTTTCTACCTATCGTTGACATAAGACACCTGAGGGTCTTCGTTCTTAGGCTTATACCATTGGTGGATGCTGATCGGAATCATGTCCCTAACAAGAACCCCACGCTGAGCAGAAAATGCTTCCTTAGTCCGGATGGGTTCAATCAGTTGGCCATCGCGCGCGATTGCTGTGATCGTGAACCTTTCATCTTGGCGCAACTTTTTCTTCGGTCCTCGTCTCGTTACCGAAGTTTTGCTCGATCCGGAGGGCTAGAAAAGAAGAAAGAAGAGAGTAAATATGTGTACATACCAGAACAATTAATGCATCAATTAGCTAGTCAGCACATGCTTAATTAATATATATACCTGGCCGGACTCCGTTCGGTCACCGGAGCCGTCATGACGGTCTCCTTCTTCCACTGGCATTCGGTCACCGGAGCCATCATAATCATGTCCTTCCTCCTCCATTGTTTGATCGCCGTAGCCTGCTTCACCCTCTCCTTCCAGACCATCGGTGTCATCGAGATACGACAAGACATCACCTCCGGCGAGGATTATGTCCCCCAACACATGTTCTGCTTCCAAGTCTCGGTGCTCCATACTTTCTACAAATATTACAACATGGCAATTAATATACAAACATGACAGATGGATATATTAGTGGCAAACATAGGCCTAGCTAGCTAATCATGACAAGGAATCATATTAGTGGCCTCGGCGCTTCTACGGTTTGGGGTGGCCTCGACGATAATGCTCTTTTAACTTGGTAAATTTGGGTAGCCTCGGCAACACTTCTAGGGTTTGGGGTGTCCTCGACAATGCTTCGAGGGTTTGGGTCGGACTGCCTCTCTCATGAATGTCCGATGTTCGGACCGACAAGGGATTTAAAAAAATGACGCCCTCCAAAGTTATTTAGAACGGAGTCCCAGATAGGATAATCCGCTTTTTGGTACAAACTTCAGCAAGAGCCTTCCGAATATCGCTATTTGGAAGGCCTTTGCTGAAATTCGTACCAAAAGGCAAATTATCCTATCAGGGGCTCCATTCCAAAATAACTTTGGAGAACTTCATACCATCATGCCCCGGTTACTTTCGGCTAATGATGACGCCATGGATTTCTTCAATACTTTGACACAAGGCAACCTCTCGACCCCTCGATGATCCTCGACCCTCGACCCCTCGACGACCCTCGACCCTCAAACCCTCGGCGACCCTCGACCCCTCAGTGACCCTCGACCCTCGACCCCTCGGCGATCCTTGACACCCTCGTTCTCGATAAAAATGAAGAAGAGGAAGAAGAAAAAAAGGAGAAGAAGAAGGAATAGAGGAGAAGAAGAAAAAATCTATTTTTTTCTTCTTCTCCTCTATTCCTTCTTTTTCTCCTCTTTTTTTCTTATTATTTTTCTTCTTCTTTTTTCACCTCTTCTTCTCTTTTTTCTCCCCTTTTTCCTCTCCTTCTTTTTCTTCCTTCTTCCTAGATAAAACTTTTCTAAATGAAACTTTTGCCGCTCACGTAGAGTTATCGAGAAGGGGGAATATCGACCCCTCCCCTCATGTCGAAATTAGCAGGGAGGGGGTATATCGACCCCCCCTCATGTCGAAGTTATCGGGGAGAGGGTACATCGACCCCCACCCCCCTCATCATGCATATATAGCCACATACATATAAATCTAATAAAAAATTATTCTCACAAATTAATCTAACAAAAACATGCTCTATACATACATATCTTTACATTATATACATATGAACAAAAAGTTAATCTAATAAAAAATAAAAAAACAGAGCCAGGGCGGTGTGGCGGCTCACAGCGGGGGCGGCTGGCGACGGCGATGACAACGGCGACGGCGGTGGCCCCAACGGCGGTGGCGGCAAGGGCGCCGACGCGCGGGGGCGGGCCGCGGGCAGGGGCTCGGGCGCGAGGCAAGGGACGGCGCGGCGATGGCGTGCTCGTGGGCAGGGCGGCGCGACGATGGGCGCGGGCGACGGCGACGACGGGCGCGGGCCATGGCGACGGCGACAAGGAGTAGGGGCGGCGCGACGACGGGCGCGGGCGGTGGCGTGGTCGGGGGCAGGGGCGGCGCGACGACGGGTGTGCGCGACGGTCATGATGGGCGCGGGCAACGGCGACGAGGAGCAGGGCGTCGGGGCAGAGGGTAGCGTCGGGAAGAAACTGCTGAACCAAAATGTTGGCTTATATAGCGAGCTCTTTGGTCCCGGTTCGTAGCACCAACCGGCACCAAAGCCCCTCTTTAGTCTCGGTTGATGCCACCAACCGGGACCAACAGTCTCTTTTCAGCAGCGCAAAGGGCGGGAAGCAGAGACCTTTGGTCCCGGTTGGTGGCACCAACCGGGACTAAAGGGGTGCTTTGGTCCCGGTTGATGCTACGAGCCAGGACCAATGCACACCTTTCGTCCCGGTTGGTGCCACCAATCGGGACCAAAGGTCGTGAGCTGGAACTGGCGCAAGTGCGGTGGGATGTTTAGTCCCACCTCGCTAGCCGAGAGGGGCTCGGTATGGTTTATAAGCTCTGCCGAGCTGACCACTTCGACCTCCTCCCTACTGCAGGCTTACGGGCCTAAATTCACTCTCTGTGCCTGTGGGCCAACTGGGCCTACTGCGGGCCTGCATCCTGGCCCAACTAGCAGGTTTCTAGTCGTATGCAGGCCGTGGTGGCCCAGTAGGAAACATTTTCCAGTTTTTTTGTTTTCTTTTTTATTTTATTTATTTTATTTTGTTTCTACTTACTGCAAAATACTTACTAGTTTTTCAATTATTCTTTTTGGTTTTAGGTAATAAAAATTATAAACTTTCTGTTAGTGCCATTAATTTTCCAATTTGAATAGTTTAAATTTGAATTCTAACAAAAAATCTTTATGATAATTCTTTTTGCTATTGAAGTTTCTAACAAAAAAGTTCTTTATGACAATTATTTTTGCTTATAATGTTTTGAACAGAAAATACTTTGATAATTTTAGTTGCATAAACTTTATATAATTTTAGTTTGAATAATACTAGAGGTTTATAAAAGCTTTTTAGTTAATTCCTTTTGCTATTAGAGTTTCATTAAAGTTTTCTAGTTCATTCTTTTTTCTAGTAGAGTTTCATTAAAGTTTCCTAGTTCATTCTTTTAGTTTATTATTTTTGCTATTAGAGTTTCATTAAAGTTTTGCAGATCATTCTTTTTAATATTAGTTCATTCTTTGAGCTAAATGACCCTGAATTGAAAAGCACTTCAGATGAACTCTGAAGAGGTTGAAAATTGGCATGGTATCATCATTTCACCCACATAGCATGTGCTAAAAGGTTGAGAGGGTTACGGCAAAAACTGGATGCACTTCGTGTACAAAATGGACAATCTCTTCCAAAGTATCAGGGTTTCAGACGAAAGCTCATCTATTACAAAGGGATTTCATTTTTTTGAACTTATTTGAACTCCAGACTTTTTGTGTGTTCAAAATGCACCATTCAAAGCCACATCATCAATTTTCAACCCTTTGTGACTCCATTTGTTATTTTTCATGCATTTACTGATTTTTTTAGCTATATGACCCTAAAAATTAAAAGCACTACAAATGAACTCTAAAAAGGTTGAAAGTTGGCATGGTATCATCATTTCACCCACATAGCATCTGCTAAAAAGTTGAGAGGGTTACGACAAAAACTGGATGCACTTCGTGTACCAAACGGACAATCTCTTTCGAAGTATCAGGGTTTCATATGGAAACTCGTCTGTTACATGGATATTCTAGATCAAAGGCATCTTCATAATAGTTGTGGAGAGAAAGTCTTCACTTTTTCTTCGCTTGTGCCCTTTGCTTATTGCGCCATAACTATGGATAATCTACATCATTTAGCAGGGTGCTTGGGTCAGCCTTGACTTTGAAGTGGGGAATTTCATGAAACTTTTCATAATCTTCGGACATGTCTGTCTTACCCTCCACTCCCACGATGTCTCTTTTTCCTGAAAGAACTATGTGGCGCTTTTGTTCGTCATATGATGTGTTCACTTCCTTATCTTTTCTTTTTCTCAGTTTGGTAGACATGTCCTTCACATAGAAAACCTACGCCACATCATTGGCTAGGACGAATGGTTTGTCTGTGTACCCAAGATTGTTCCGATCCACTGTTGTCATTCTGTACTGTGGGTCTACCTGCACCCCGCCTCCTGACAGATTGACCCATTTGCACTTAAACAAAGGGACCTTAAAATCATGTCCACAGTCAAGTTCCCATATGTCCACTATGTGACCATAATATGTGTCCTTTCCCCTCTTGGTTGCTGCATCAAAGCGTACACCGCTATTTTGGTTGGTGCTCTTTTGATCTTGGGCGATCATGTAAAATGTATTCCCATTTATCTCGTATCCTTTGTAAGTCAATACAGACGAAGATGGTCCCCTGGACAACGAGTATAGCTCATCAGAAACAGTGTTGTCACCTCTGAGACATGTTTCCAACCAACTACCGAACGTCCTGATGTGTTCACATGTAATCCAGTCGTCCCACTGCTCTGGGTGTTTGGAGCACAGACTGTTCTTGTGTTCACCGACATACGGGGTCACCAAGGTAGAGTTCTGTAGAACTGTGTAGTGTGCTTGATACCAAGAATTCCCGTCCCTGCATATTATTGAGTCCCCTCCTAGCCTGCCTTTTCCAGTCAGTCTCCCCTCATACCGCGATTTAGGGAGACCAATCTTCTTAAGGCCAGGAATGAACTCAACACAAAACCCAATGACATCCTCTGTTTGATGGCCCATGGAGATGCTTCCTTCTGGCCTAGCGCGGTTACGGACATATTTCTTTAGGACTCCCATGAACCTCTCAAAGGGGAACATATTGTGTAGAAATACGGGGCCCAAAATGACAATCTTGTTGACTAGATGAACTAGGATGTGCGTCATGATATTGAAGAAGGATGGTGGGAACACCAGCTTGAAACTGACAAGACATTGCGCCACATCACTCCTTAGCCTTGGTATGATTTCTGGATCAATCACCTTCTGAGAGATTGCATTGAGGAATGCAAATAGCTTCACAATGGCTAATCGGATGTTTTCCAGTAGAAGATTCCTTAATGCAACCGGAAGTAGTTGCGTCATAATCATGTGGCAGTCATGAGACTTTAGGTTCTGGAACTTTTTCTCTGGCATATTTATTTTTCCCTTTATATTGACGAGAAGCCAGACGGGATCTTCATACTAAGCAAGCATTAAAAGAAGATTTCCTTCTCTTCTTTGGTAAGAGCGTAGCTGGCAGGACCTTCATATAGCTTTGGAGGCATGCCGTCTTTTTCGTGCAAATGTTGCAGGTCCTCCCGTGCCTTCGGTGTATCTTTTGTCTTCCCATACACGCCAAGAAGCCTAGCAGGTTCACGCAAAGGTTCTTCATCACGTGCATCACGTCGGTTGAAGAGCGTACCTCTAGGTCTTTCTAGTAGGGTAGGTCCCAAAATATAGATTTCTTCTTCCACACGGGTGCGCGTCCCTCAGCGTCATTCGGAACAGATAGTTTGTCGGGGCCCTTTCCAAATATTACGTGTAAATCATTGACCATAGCAAGTACGTGATCACCGGTACGCATGGCGGGCTTCTTACGGTGATTTGCCTCGCCTTTGAAATTCTTGCCTTTCTTTTGACATTGATTGTTGGTCGGAAGAAATCAACGATGGGCCAGGTACACATTCTTCATGCATTTGTCTAGGTATATACTTTAGGTGTCAGCTAAACAGTGCGTGCATGCGTGGTATCCCTTGTTTGTCTATCCTGAAAGGTTACTGAGAGCGGGCCAATCATTGATGGTTACAAACAGCAACGCATGCAGGTTAAATTCCTCCTGTTTGTGCTCATCCCACACACGTGCACCATTTCCATTCCACAGCTATAAAAGTTCTTCAACTAATGGCCTTAGGTACACATCAATGTCGTCGCCGGGTTACTTAGGGCCTTGGATGAGAACTGGCATCATAATTAACTTCCGCTTCATGCACATCCGAGGAAGGTTATACATACATAGCATCATGGGCCAGGTGTTGTGATTACTGCTCTGCTCCCCGAAAGGATTAATGCCATCCGCGCTTAAACCAAACCATATGTTCCTTGGTTCACCTGCAAACTCGGCCTGGTACTTTCTCTCAATTTTTCTCCACTGCGACCCGTCAGCGGGTGCTCTCAACTTCCCATCTTGCTTATGGTCCTCTCTGTGCCATTGCATCAACTTGGCATGCTCTTCGTTTCTGAACAAACGTTTCAACCACGGTATTGTAGGAGCATATCACATCACCTTGGCAGGAACCCTCTTCCTGGGGGGCTCGCTGTTAACATCACCAGGGTCATCTTGTCTGATCTTATGCCGCAATGCACTGCATACTAGGCATGCGCTCAAATCCTTGTACGCATCGCGGTAGAGGATGTAGTCATTAGGGCATGCATGTATCTTCTGCACCTCCAATCCTAGAGGGGCATATGACCTTCTTTGTTGCGTACGTACTGTTGGGCGATTCGTTATCCTTTGGAAGCTTCTTCTTCAATATTTTCAGTAGCTTCTCAAATCATTTGTCCGGCATAGCATTCTCTGCCTTCCACTGCAGCAATTCATGTACGGTACCGAGCTTTGTGTTGCCATCTTCGCAATTGGGGTACAACCCTTTTTTGTGATCCTCTAACATGCTATCAAACTTCAGCTTCTCCTTTTGACTTTCGCACTATCTCCTTGCATCAACAATGACCCGACGGAGATCATCATCGGGCACATCGTCTGGTTCCTCTTGATCTTCAGCAGCTTCTTCCCCCGTTGCAGCATCACCATATTCAGCGGGCACATAGTTGTCATCGTCCTCTTCTTCTTCGCTATCTTCCATCATAACCCCTATTTCTCCGTGCTTGGTCCAAACATTATAGTGTGGCATGAAACCCTTATAAAGCAGGTGGGTGTGAAGGATTTTCCGGCCAGATTAAGACTTTGTATTCCCACATATAAGGCATGGACAACACATAAAACCATTCTGCTTGTTTGCCTCGGCCACTTGGAGAAAGTTATGCACGCCCTTAATGTACTCGGAGGTGTATCTGTCACTGTACATCCATTGTCGGTTCATCTGTGTGCATTATATATAATTAAGTGTGACAAAAACCATTACAGAACATCATGAATAGATAAGCGATCAAATTAATAGAAGTTCATCATCACATTATAACCAAGTACATACATAGTTCTCATTGAACAACTTATAGCTCTCAAGAGCATCTAATTAAACCATACATTGGAACTATGTAAAACATTTCAATGCAACAACAAATGCAATCATAATCGCAACCAAGGTAACAATTGATCCAACGGCATAATGATACCAAGCCTCGGTATGAATGGCATATTTTCTAATCTTTCTAATCTTCAATCGCATTGCATCCGTATTGATCTTGTGATCATCGACGACATCCGTAACATGCAACTCCAATATCATCTTCTCCACCTCATTTTTTTATTTTTTCCTTCAAGTAATTGTTTTCTTCTTCAACTAAATTTAACCTCTCGACAATAGGGTCGGTTGGAATTTCTAGTTCACATACCTCCTAGATAAATAAAATCTATGTCACGTTGGTCAGCATAATTGTCATAAACAATAAATGAACCAAATAGTTATAAAAGATAATATATACCACATCCGAATCATAGACAGGACGAGGGCTCATGGGGGCGGATACCAAAACCATCGCACTATATAATAACAAGCAATAATAAAAGTAAGAAATTAGACAAGTATCTATCTAATCATACAAGTAAGAATTTTTTTCCTTTCAGAAAGAAGATAAGAACAAGAGGCTCGCCACGGTGGTTGTCGGTGTCAAAACCGGCGGATCTCAGGTAGGGGGTCCCAAACTGTGTGTCTAAGGCTAATGGTAACAGGAGGCAGGGGACACGATGTTTTACCCAGGTTGGGGCCCTCTCGATGGAGGTAATACCCTACTTCCTGCTTGATTGATCTTGATGATATGAGTATTACAAGAGTTGATCTACCACGAGATCATAGAGTCTAAACCCTAGAAGCTAGCCTATGATTATGATTCTTGTTCTACGGACTAAAGCCTCCGGTTTATATAGACACTGGAGGGGGCTAGGGTTACACAGAGTCGGTTACAGAGAAGGAAATCTACATATCCGAATGTCCAAGCTTGCCTTCCACGCAAAGGAGAGTCCCATCCGGACACGGGACGAAGTCTTCAATCTGGTATGTTCATAGTCCAACAGTCTGGCCAAAGTATATAGTCCGGCTGTCCGAGGACCCCCTAATCCAGGACTCCTTCAGTAGCCCCTGAACCAGGCTTCAATGACGATGTGTCCGGCGCGCAGATTGTCTTCGGCATTGCAAGGCCGGTTCTTCTCCAAATCCTCCAGAGCATTGTTGTAACAAACAGTGTCCGGCTTCTCATCAATGTCACACTCCTCAGCTTTTGTGCTTCAATTATGGCTATTTCCACGTGTCAAGCGAATGTGAGAGGTCGAGGCATTTTTACATTTGCCACCCCAACCATGCGGGTAAATCATCTATAAAAGAGACGGGGATTCTCAGATCCAAATCACGCCATCTCCTCCCAGCGAGTACTCATCAGAGCGCGCCCGAAAAAATCCACACCATCATGGCCGATCGTCGCGGTTCCTCCTCTCGCTCCCGTGGCACTAGGCCAGGCGACTGGGAGAGATGTTCAGTTCCCCACAGCAGATTAGTAGATTTGCAGACCCCAGGGGGTTATCCCACCTGCATACATGGTCCCCTTCCGAGACGGACTAGCCATTTATAATGGCGGGGAGCAAGCGGAGAGCTTTCCAAACCCATCCAAGGGAGAGCGGGTGTGCTTCGTCCCCTACTTGCTGAGGGGGCTTGGATTTCCAATCCATCCTTTCCTCCGCGGGCTTCTGGAGTTCTACGGCCTCCAGCTGCACAACCTTACCCCGGCTTCCATACTGCACATCGCAGGCTACGTTACCTTTTGCGAGCTTTTTCTGGGTTGCGAAGCTCATTTCGAGCTGTGGAAGAGGCTTTTCTGCCTCGTACCCCGTACTCAGAAGGAGTCGGTATATCAAGTGGGCGGAGCCAAAATATGGTGCATCGCCAGGACCGGATATCTATCTGGCACCCCAAAGAAGACATCCGAAGACTGGCGCTCGGAATGGTTCTACGTGGAGGACATCCCTCTTCCGGACCGTGTTCAGAAGGGCCTTCCCGAGTTTATAAATGCCCCGTTGAAGAAACGCCACAGCTGGCGCCCCAGGAGCCCCCAGGAGGAAGATAACAAAGAGATCATTTTCCTGATGGACAGGATAAATACATTGGTCAAATCAGGACTGACAATTATCGAAGTCATGTCCATATGTATAATGCGGGGAGTGCAACCACTTCAATATCGGGGAAAACCCATGTGGCACTTCAATGGAGAAGACGATGCCACCCGCTGCGGCCGTAAAGGACCAGACTCTCCCGCCGCTCTAGCGAAGATACTGTCCGATTTGTACAAAGGAGAAGAGGAGGATTTCATCCACATCAAGCCACGGGATGGATTCTGCATGTACAACCCCCCAAGCTGGGTGAGTCGCTATCTTTTATTCCAATCTTTCACACATTTTCAGCACGGATGTTTAATTCGTCAATTCATAGCAGGAACTGCGAAGGGCTATGGAGGATGTTCACAGACCATCTCCACAACCAGAGGACCCTAACCGGGCTCTCAACCCTGGACTCGAAGAAGATCCAGACACGTTTATGGAGCTTGTTGACAGGACATTTTACCAGTTGAGCTGCGATGGTGTGATGGTGGCCATCATAGCCGATTATCCCGGCCTACTCCCTGTATCCCAGGTAAGCAAAGCCAGGGTCCCAACTTCTGAAAAGGATTCCCTCTTTACACTTCACCCACCACACATGTATTGCGTCTTACAGGGAAGGCCATCGGGGCGCCAAGATGAACCCGCAGTGACTCGCCAACAAGGGGCACCGAAGTCAGGTAGGCTTAAAAGAAAGGCGGTCAGGACCGAGACGCCATTGCAAAGGTATGTTAAAAAACCTGCCATGAAGTTATCACTGTTAAAATATAACGATGTCTTCTGCCTTCTGACAGAAAGAGCGCAGGCTGACTGTATCCAGAGAGCCTGCCAGTCACGCTTCCACCAGCCGGACTCCAAGGCCGGACTCAAGGGCGGAGGTCAACACAGACGATACTCCTACAGAGGATGCGGATGGATTTTCCGCTACAAACTCCGAAGTGGAGAGCGCCATAAATCATAGGCGCCGACGGGCCGCACTACGCGACCCTAATTTCTCTGAAGAGGCATTCGATGCCTTCAACTCAGGGGACGCGTACATCCGGGCTACTTAATGTGGCCTCGCCAGGGCCACGGATCAGTACGTAAAGGATATATGGGTAAGAAAATTTGATAAGTATGTATATCAGTAGCCCCTGAGACTTGAAACAGTTGGCACAACTGATTTAAGGATCCTCGTGTGCATAGGTTCTGACAGAGAAGAATATCCAGCTATCCAAAGAGCTGGAGGAGTGCAAGTCCCAACTATGGGCCGTAATCACCGTGATGGAGGAGTCTACGAAAGCCCCATCTGGTAATGTTTGCGTTTAAACGAGCATAACGTCATGGTATGTACCAGTTAAGTATTCGGCATGAATGCGATCCTAACAACAGAATCTGCAGACAATCCTAGAGGCAATCCGGAGATCGTACCAGAGGATGAGCAACATGTTCGGTGACAGCTGAAGGCTGGCCAGCGTGTGCTTACAAAGGTTATAAAGGAGAAAAATACTCTCCAGGACAAGAACGTCCGACTGGACGTCGAATTAAAGGATGTTCGGGCCCAGCTTGCTGACTCCTAAAGGAGAATAAGAGGCTACGGCGCGGCATACTTGGTAAGTGCCCTTGATGAACCACTATAAAGTTCGGCAAAGAAGCATGCTAATAGAATTATGTCTGTAGGAATGCTAACAGGCCTTCCCAAGGAGGAGATGTCTGTATCTGCAGGCGATCTTCTGCCGGAACTCTCACAACTGCACGAACAAGTTCGGCAGGTGATGCAGAGCAATGCTCAGGCCTTGTGGCCATCCGCCTCCCTTCCAAGAGGCATGGGCGACCTTGTGGTTCTGATTATGGAAGATATCGGCCTACCGGCAAGGCGCAAGGGAAGCCTGGGCCATGGTGAAGACGCGGTACACCAAGGCTGACCCGAACCACATGGCCGAGGTCGGACCTGTAGGGTCAGATGGGAAGGAGATCCCTGTACATCTCGTGTACGACCAAGTAGCATTAGCCGCTAAGTATTCCCAACAGGACTATAGGCTAGACAGCCTATTGGATGGTATAGAAGAAGAATTTAGTCAGTCTAAGTGACATTGTACTTCAAAGGACATATTTTGCCCCTAGCCGGATTGTAAATCATTTGTCTTGGCCGACCTTTTCGCTTCAACCTCTGGACCCGACGGTCCGGAGTGTATCCGAATACCCGCTCGGTTATGTGTAAACCGGGGCACGTGTGGAAACCAGGCGTAGGGGTCATAAGTGCTTGAACAGACAAGTACCCAACTAGTTATGTTATATTACATGGGTAGTAAGAAACATCTTCCAGGGAGAATAGTTCCGTTAAGGGTTCCTTTCCCTGGGTGTGCATGCATTCATGTGCATGTCCGAACTGCAAAAATTTACGCAGGGTATAAGCATCTGGGAGCTTGTTTTGTAATAAGTAAAATACATCTTTTGTTCACCAACCGAATATTCCCTTAAGAACGCAAGCTTTCGACTTCACCCAGTCTAAGGTACACATCCGGCTGACCTGGCAGTAACAATCGTAGAGCTGCTCCCCTTATGCCCTAGCCGAATTAACGGGAACGTAGGGCATAAACACAAGAGACAGGCAACCCATCTTGGCCAAAACTTAAGTCATATGGATGCATATAATGGTGAAAAAAGGCACATACAGAAAAGTGACGCATGTGTGGTGGGTGTAAAGCCCAGAAGACACATAAGCTTCTGTGTAAGAAGCCCCCAGGTATATTGAGCGCGTATAGCGCGGTCAGAGTGTGCGGTCAAAGCATACTTGAAGATTTTAAGGCTATAAATGTAAAAGGCAAAGAGAGAGGGCATGATTTAAAAAGGGAGACGGAGGTAAGGAGAGAAACACGGAGTTCAGCACTAGGCGTAGAATCTTCGGAATCTGGCCGCGTTCCATGGGTTCGGCTCGAGTCGATTGTCTGATGCATCACGCAGACGGTATGCACCTCCAGTGAGAACTTTGTCAATGATGAAGGGGCCCTCCCACTTGGGTTTGAGCTTGTCCTTTTTCTTCTCTGGTAGGCGTAGAACGAGTTCACCAATGTTATAAGATTTGGCCACACTTCTCTACTTTGATACTTTCGAGCCTGCTGTTGATAAAATGCAGAACGGGCCTTCACGACGTCACGCTCCTCCTCCAGGGCATCTAAGCTGTCCTGCCGATCCAACTCGGCTTCTCTCTCTTCATACATGCGCACTCTAGGTGAATCATGGATGATATCGTAGGGTAGCACTGCCTCTGCACCGTATACCATAAAAAATGGTGTGTATCCGGTTGTGCGATTTGGCATGGTCCACAGCCCACATAATACGGAGTCAAGCTCCTTGACCCAGTGCGTGTCTGATTCCTTCAAGGATCGCACTAGTCTGGGTTTAATGCCGCTCATAATAAGATCGTTCGCTCGTTTGACTTGACCGTTTGTTTGGGGGTGGTAGATGGAGGCGTAATCAAGTTTTATGCCCATTTTGCTGCACCAGATTTTCACCTCATCGCCTGTAAAGTTTGAGCCTTTATCGGTGATGATGGTGTGGTGGACACCGTAGCGGTGTACGACCCCGGATATAAAGTCTATCACTAGTCCAGATTCGGCCGTTTTATCTGGTTTGGCTTCTATCCATTTGGTGAATTTATCGACCATGACCAACAGGTATTTCTTCTTATGGCTTCCTCCTTTACGGGGTCCAACCATATCGAGCCCCCAGACCACAAAGGGCCAAGTTATGGGGATTGTTTGAAGGGCAGTGGGCAACATATGGCTCTGATTTGCAAAAAGCTGGCAACCGACGCAGTGCTGGACAAGGTCTTGTGCATCTGCCTAGGCTGTCGGCCAGTAGAAACATGTACGAAAGGCCTTGCTTACGAGCGCCCGAGCTGCGGCATGGTGGCCGCCGAGTCCGGCATGTATTTCCGCCAAAAGCTGTCGCCCTTCCTCTTCGGAGATGCACCTTTGGAGCACTCCGGTTGCGCTTTTCTTATGAAGCTCTCCCTCGTGGACTTTGTAGGCTTTAGAGCGCCGCACAATGCAGTGTGGATCATTTTGGTCCTCTGAGAGTTCCTGCCTATTTAAGTAAGCTAGGAAGGGTTCTATACATGGGGCGACGACCGCCATGATCACGTGGGTCGAAGGTGTGATTTCGGTGGCAGAGCCTCCGATTACTTTAGATTGTTCAAGATCTGGGATTAGTATTTCTGGACTCCTCTTCCCATACTACGGATGGCTTGAATAGCCTTTCCAAAAAAATATTTGGTGGGACGGGGTCATGTTTAGCGCCGATGCAGGCAAGGATATCCGCCGCTTGATTGTTTTCCCGAACCACATGGTGGAATTCGAGCCCCTCGAACCGAGCTGACATTTTGAGAACGGCATTACGGTAGGCTGCCATTTTCGGGTCCTTGGCGTCAAAGTCTCCATTTATTTGAGATATTGCGAGATTTGAATCTCCACGTACTTCTAGACGCTGAATACCCATGGAGACTGCCATCCAAAGACCGTGCAACAATGCCTCATACTCGGCTGCATTGTTGGAGTCTGTGAAGAGTATTTGGAGTACATATTGGACTATATCTCCAGTGGGGGACGTCAGGACGACGCCAGCCCCTAGACCAGCTAGCATCTTAGAGTCGTCAAAGTGCATGATCCAATTGGAGTACGCGTTGTATTCTTTAGGGAGTTCGGCTTCAATCCATTCGGTGACGAAGTCGGCTAGTACTTGCGACTTAATGGCCCGCCGTGGTTTGTATGTTATGTCGAACGGGAGGAGCTCGATGGCCCATTTTGCAATCTGGCCCGCGGCATCGCGGTTATTTATTATGTCATTGAGTGGTACTTCAGAGGCCACCGTGATTGAACACTCTTGAAAGTAGTGCCGTAGTTTTCAGGATGCCATGAAGACTGCGTATGCTATCTTTTGATAATGTGGGTACCGCGACTTGCATGGAGTGAGGACAGTGGATACGTAGTATACCAGCTTTTGTAATGGGAATTTATGTCCCTCTGTCTCTCGTTCGACGACGAGCACCACGCTTACAACCTGGTGTGTTGCAGCTATGTATAGCAACATGGGTTCACCAACATTTGGCGCTGCCAGGCTTAGATTGGTGGCCAAGAGGGCTTTTATTTCCTCCAGCCCCGCCATGGCCGTATCCGTCCACTAGAAGTGTTCGGTATGTCAAAGAAGGCGATAAAGAGGTAGGGCCTTTTCTCCTAATCGAGAGATAAAACGGCTTAGGGCGGCCACGCATCCAGTTAGTTTCTGGATTTGCTTGAGGTCTGTGGGGGTAGCCAACTGTGATAGAGCTCGGATTTTAGCCGGATTTGCTTCGATCCCTCTATTGGAGACAATAAAGCCCAAGAGTTTTCTGGCTGGTACGCCGAAAACGCATATTTCCAGGTTGAGCTTGATGTCGTATGTTCGGAGATTGTCGAAAGTGAGCCTCAAGTCGTCTATTAATGATTCAACGTGACTGGTTTTAATGACTACATCGTCTATGTAGGCCTCCACTATTTTGCTGGATTGTGTTTCTAGGCATGTCTGAATCATGCGTTGATAGGTTGCACCGGCATTTTTTAGCCCGAAAGGCATGGTGTTAAAACAGAAGGGACCGTATGGAGTGATAAATGTCGTTGCGGCTTGATCGGACTCCGCCATCTTGATTTGATGGTATCCGGAGTATGCATCAAGGAAACACAATGAATCGTGTCATGCGGTAGCGTCGATAATTTGATCGATGCGGGGGAGGGGGGAGGGATCCTTAGGGCAAGCCTTATTAAGGTCTTTGAAATCGACGCATAGGCGCCAGGATTTGTCCTTCTTTGGTACCATCACCAGGTTCGCTAGCCAGTCCGGATGTTTTATCTCTCTGATGAATCCGGCTTCGAGTAGCTTGGCTAGCTCTTCTCCCATGGCTTGTCGCTCGGGTTCTGAAAAACGCCGTAGAGTATGTTTGACCGGCTTGTAGCCCTTTAGTATGTTTAGGCTATGTTTGGCCAGCCTGTGTGGGATACCTGGCATGTCTGAAGGATGCCAGGCAAAAATGTCCCAATTCTCGTGCAAGAATTCTCGTAGTGCGGCGTCTATTGTGGGGTTCAGTTGTGCCCCAATTGATGTTGTTTTTGTAGGGTCCGTTGGATGGACCTAGAATTTGACTATTTCGTCTGCTGGTTTGAAAGAGGTGGACTTGGGTCGTTTGTCAAGTATCACGTCATCCCTGTCCACCACGGAACGTAGCGCAGTTAATTCTTCGGCCGCGAGGGCTTCGGATAATGCCTCCAGGGCTAGTGCGGCAGTTTTATTTTCGGCACGGAGTGCTATGTCCAGATCACTGGCTAGAGTGATGATCCCATTGGGCCCCAGCATCTTGAGCTTCATGTACCTGTAATGGGGTATATCTTGGAAGCTTGTGAATGTGTCTTGCCCCAAGAGGGCGTGGTATCCACTACTAAACGGGGCCACTTGGAATGTGATTTCTTCGGACCTATAATTCTCAGGTGTGCCGAATACCACATCCAATGTGATTTTCCCTGCACATCATGCCTCCCGACTAGGGATGATTCCCCTGAAGGTCGTGCTGCTTTGCTCAATGCGGCTCTTATCTATTTCCATTTTGTTAAGAGTTTCCTCATAGATGAGGTTTAATCCACTGCCGCCGTCCATCAGCACTTTAGTAAGCCGGAATCCGTCCACTATTGGACTAAGGACCAAAGCGGCTGGTGCTCGGACTGTTTGGAATTGAGGTTCGTCGCTGGCGTTGAAGGTTATGGTCGTATCATTCCACGAGTTTACTGCTGTGACGTGGCAGACTTCGGCGAGGTTGTGGAGCGCTCGCTTGCGCCTATTTTTTGAAGTGAAAGTCTCGAAGACGGTCAGTATTGTATTGTTATTTTCTGCGGGATGGTACTCTGCGGTACTATCGATGAGAAGGTCCTCTCCGCTCTTGGCCACCTGCTGGAGTATCCAACATGCTCTAACGCTATGTGTTCGTATGGTGTCCAATTTGCTGTGAATATTGCATGGCCTATTGAGCCATCCCTCCAGTATGGTTCCACGCCCGGTAGAGGGCTTTGGCTTCTTGGTAATTGTGTTGGGTGACTTGTGAGAGCGCCCCTTTTAGTTCAGACCAGGGGTTTAGTTAGGGCCAGAGGATTCCAGAATTTTGTTTGGGTCTTCCAGGCGCTTTCCATTGCGCAGTACTTCTGTACTATGGTCTCCAGGTCGGCAAAGTGTGTTATGTCACGCTGACTTATGGCATTGAGAATTGCCTTGTTCGTGCAATTTTTGCAAAAGAATGAGATTGGGTCTTCCTCGTGACAGTCCTTAACCTTGCTCATTTCAAGGAGGAATCTGGCCCAGAAGTGGTGTACTGTCTCTTGGGGCTCTTGTCTGATGTGGGAAAGATCGCTTGCGTCTGGGTGGGTGGGTGAAATTAAGTCCACGTCCTGACCCAATCTGGAAACCAGGTGCGAAGGAGCTCCTGAGCTTGGAAGCTCGGTCTCCAGGATATTGCCCAATATTTGTGGCCCGATGCCCGATTCTAAGTTCGGAGGCCACGTCCTCCCGTAGACGGGTATCTGGCTCAGAGAGCTCGGGAATCCGAACATAGTTCATCCACAAAATAGAGGAAGAATTGTCGTTTTGTTCCTCCACCGCCGCTATCTGATGGGTGACCCGTGGAGAGTTAATCTCCCTTAGGTCGGGTTTAAGCCCGATCCGATCGTAGTCCGTAGAGACTCCCAGGGTGTCGATGCGATCCAAGAGCCCGTTCAAGGAGGAGAGCTCCATTGGATCCATCTGCTCGGTGAATTCCGGGCTGACGCGAAGGTTGTTTTTGATGACCTGAGATGTCATCGTCGGCCCGGCGGCCAAACGGGCGGCCATGACGAAACCGCCTAGTCGGAGAGTTTGGCCTACAGCCAGGGATCCTCCGGAGGTGATGTTATCCTTGACGACAAGGCGAGCCATCAAGCCTTATTGGGACGGCACAGTGGAACTCTCAATGAAAGCACCAATGTCCGTGTCAAAACCGGCGGATCTCGGGTAGGGGGTCCCGAACTGTGCGTCTAAGGCTAATGCTAAAAGGAGGTAGGGGACATGATGTTTTACCCAGGTTCGGGCCCTCTCAATGGAGGTAATACCCTACTTCCTGCTTGATTGATCTTGATGATATGAATATTACAAGAGTTGATCTACCACGAGATCGTAGAGGCTAAACCCTCGAAGCTAGCCTATGATTATGATTGTTGTTTTACGGACTAAACCCTCCGGTTTATATAGACACAGGAGGGGGCTAGGGTTACATAGAGTCGGTTATAGAGAAGGAAATCTACATATCTGAATATCCAAGCTTTCCTTCCACACAAAGAAGAGTCCCATCCGGACACAGGACGAAGTCTTCAATCCTGTATCTTCATAGTCCAATAGTCCGGCCAAAGTATATAGTCCGGTTGTCCGAGGACCCCCTAATCTAGGACTCCCTCAGTGGTGCCGATGACGAGATCGGCGTGGGCGATCGACGGCAGTGAATACGGGGACCGGACGTGACGGACCGCTAAACCTAGACAAATCTTGAGGAAAATGGAGCTTGGAGGTCGAGCTTGGAGAGGAGAAAGCTTAACTAGTGTGGCTCCGACATTTCATCGAACACCTCATGTGCATAAGAGGTGAGCTAGAGCACCACAAAGCTCTCCCCTCGCCGACCAGAAAAAAAGAGCAGTGTGGAGTGCTCCGCTCACTGGTGATGGGGTATATATAGGCAGCTCTGGTCCCGGTTCGTGGCTGGAACCCGGTTCCAGCCACGAATTGGGACCAATGGCCGTGGGCCAGGAGCGAGGCACATTGGTCCCGGTTCGCGCCTGGAACGGGGACAAATGGGTCCAGACGAACCTGGACCAATGCCCCACGAGGCCCGGTCGGCCCCCTGGGCTCACGAACTGGGACATATGCCTCCATTGGTCCCGGTTCGTGACTGAACCGGGACTAATGGGCTGGCCAGTCCTCAACCCAAGCCCTGTTTTCTACTAGTGATATAGCTCATTGAACTAATATCCATTGAAGTTGTACATTTCAGAAAGTTCAATGATTGGCATGGCATGGACTAGATATGTGGACCCCTCAAAATGCTAAGGACAAATATTGGCGAAAGCTCAAGACTCTTCATTTCTATTTTAGTGATCCAAGATCACATTGAGTCCATAGGAAAAGCCAATACTATTAAAAGGGGATGAGGTGTTGCTTAATGGTCTACTTGCTCAAAATGCTTAGTGATATGCTCCAAAGCCCTCAACCACTTTCTCATATCCAAATATGTCCTAAACCTAAAATCAAACTTGGCCCCACCGATTTGATCCATCCGGCACCACCGAGTTCTTTTGACATAGCCATAGCCAGAAACCCTAATCAGTTCGGTCTCACTGATAGGGTTCCAGTCTCACCGAGATGGGATTGCAAACTCCCTGATCCCCTTCGTAACGTTTTGGTCTCACTGAAATGAGCGATCGGTCCCACCGAGTTTGCCTGACCAACTCTATGTTTGCTCACTGCTGAAATCGGTCCCACCGGGTTCATGCAATTGGTCACACTGAGATGAGGTTTTGCCCTAACCCTAGCACATCAGTCCCACGGAGTTGATCTTGTCGGTCCCACCGAGAATCCTAACATTCACATTTTGAACTGAATTGGTCTCACCGAGTTCACCTATTCGGTTCGACCGAGTTGGGTCAAATGTGTGTAACGGTTAGATTTTGTGTGGAGGCTATATATACCCCTCCACCCCCTTCTCTATTCAAAAGAGAGCCATCAGAATGTGCCTACACTTTCACTACTCATTTTCTAAGAGAGAACCACCTAATCATGTGTTGATACCAAGACATTCCAATTCAACCACAAGAATCTTGATCTCTAGCCTTCCCCAAGTTGCTTTCCACTCAAATCATCTTTCCACCATAGCCAAATCTGTGAGAGAGTGTTAAGTGTTGGGGAGACTATCATTTGAAGCACAAGAGCAAGGAGTTCATCATCAACACACCATCTATTACCTTTTGGAGAGTGGTGTCTCCTAGATTGGTTAGGTGTCACTTGGGAGCCTCCATCAAGATTGTGGAGTTGAACCAAGGAGTTTGTAAGGGCAAGGAGTTTGCCTACTTCGCGAAGATCTACCCGAGTGAGGCAAGTCCTTCATGGGCGATGGCCATGGTGGGATAGACAAGGTTGCTTCTTCATGGACCCTTCGTGGATGGAGCCCTCCGTGGACTTGCGCTACTGTTACCCTTCATGGGTTGAAGTCTCCATCAACATGGATGTACGGTAGCACCACCTATCGGAACCACGCCAAAAATCTCCATGTCTACATTGCGTTTTCCTTTCCAAACCCCTCCCTTTACCTTCATATGCAATGTTTTACATTCCGCTGCTATACTCTTAGAATTGCATGTGTAGGTTGATTGCTTGACTTGTGCTAAGTTGCTCAAATCTGCCAAGACTTAAAATTGGGAAAAGGCTAGAATTTTTTGGGTCAAGTAGTCTAATCACCCCCCCCCCCCTCTAGACCTACTTTCGATCCTACAGAACTCTACACCCCACTTGGGGGATTTGCATATGAGTCAACTATGTCAACATTGTTGGGAGATCACACAAGTGAAAGTACAGACCCTTGGCCTCATTTTGAAGCATTGCAATACCGTTTGTGCTCACTTTTATCCATTGCTACCTTGCTGTTTTTATTTATTCAGATTATAAAAATATATTTCTACCATCCATATTACACTTTTATCACCATCTCTTCGCTGAACTAGTGCACCTATACAATTTGCCATTGTATTTGGTGTGTTGGGGACACAAGAGACTCTTTGTTATTTGGTTGCAGGGTTGTTTGAGAGAGACCATCTTCATCCTATGCCTCCCACGGATTGATAAACCTTAGGTCATCCACTTGAGGGAGATTTGCTACTTTCATACAAAACTCTGCGCTTGGAGGCCCAACACGAGTCTACAAGAACAAGTTGTGTAGTAGACATCAAACTTTTCTCTGGCGCCGTTGCCGGGGAGGTGAGTGCATGAGGGTATATCTTTAGATCTTGCAATTGAATCTTTTAGTTTCTTGTTTTATCACTAGTTTGGTTTTATAATAGATAACTACAAAAAAATGGAGATTGGGTTACCTCGGGTTGTTCTTTATCTTTATAATGTCTATCTTGAGAATAAGGATTCTGATAATTGTGCTCAATTGCTAGAAAAAGAATTCAACAAAATTTATGGCATAAAAACGTTGGATGATGGGTATGGTTGCAATATTGCTAGTATGAATTCTTTGAATATCCATGATGTTAATGATGATTGCATTGGCCATGATAATGATGTCTCCTATAAGAATGTCAATTTCTTCAATTTCTGCGGAGTGAATTGGGAGTGAAAATTCACACCAAAAAGGGAAGATAGATTTTGTAAGAAGCATAAATATTTAGTAACGAAAAATTGCAAGAGAGGCTAGATGATTTTGCTAAAATATTTAATTTTTCTCGCCATCCTTTTGAACTTTGCAATGAACATGGTCATTTAAATCTCCAATACAAATTGTTTCATGATCAAATCGTATCGAAAAATTGTGATAACTTGATTACCCTTGAGCATCGTAAATAGCTTAGTCTTCTTTGGGGTATGAAGAAATGAGACATATAACTGAGGGTATTCCAAAATTTAATCTCAAGAGATTTTTTAATTTTGATCTAGTGGAAATTATATGTTTTGTGTGGTAAATTGCATTGAGAATCCTTATATTGCCAACTATCTAAGGACAAGAAAACAGATAGAATATGAAGAGAGTACTAATGAAAGGGAAAATATTTCCCAATACCCTCCTAGTGTTTATCATGATGAATCGGGTAATGAGGTGGAGCTTCCTATCTAATCATACTCTTCAACAAGAAGCTCGAAAAAATTGATTAAACCCATACATGAGGTGGTGAAGAAGAAAAGGAAAAGAAGGAGAAGTATAGGTAAAAAGGTAACTCTCCCAAGTAATATTGCTCTTATCACCATTGTACCTCATGAAAGTGAATCAAATATGTTGATGGAGATGATGATATTGAGTATGATTTTCTGATTCCTACTACTTGTTGTAATGATTATGATTGGGAAGACAATGATGTCTCTTATGTTCTTGAAAGTCTTTTTAGCACTTGCTTGGAAGAATATGATAATAATGTTTGCTATACTATTGGTGCCATTCATGCTATTGATAAGAATGATTGTGATGATATGCAAAACAACAAGCTTGGGGATGCTATGTTTGATGAGTATGAAATGTTTGAAGATTTATTTGCTGGGAATAATGCTTGTCCTAAGCTTGGGGATGCTTTGCATAATGAATATGATCCTTTGATTCCTTGTACTTTCGATAAGAAAATTTATTATGATGATAGCATGCCTCCTATTTATGATGATTACAATGATGAAAGTGGATTTGGAGAGGTCATGACTTTATTTAGTGATACATCCACTATTTTGGAAGAGGTTTCAATTGACTATGACAGTAAAGTTGCTATCTATGATGATTATTATGATAACATGTATGCCATAAAGAGTAATAAATCTTTTATGCTTGTGCATCGTGAAAAAAGTGTTGTATGTGATGGTTATATTGTTTAATCCATTCATGATGTTTCTGGAAATTATTATGGGAGAGGAACATATGCTATTACATATCTCAATAATATCAAGTTTCCTCTCTGTGTGTTGATTGTTTTGAAGTTGTACTTGTTTTGCCTTCCTATGTTAGTTGGTTCTCGTTCTCATGGATTGCTCACTCACAAAATCCCCAAACATAGAAAGTGGGTTAGTCTTAAATGTTTTTTATGTATGCTTCATGATGCTCTCTTTGTGTTTCAATTCTTATCTTTTATGCGAGCATCATTGAAATCTTCATGCCTAGCTAAAAGGCTTTAAAGAAAAATGCTTGTTGGGAGACAACCCAACATTTACCCCTACTGTTTTTGTGTGTTAACATGATTAAGCTGTAGTAATCATATTTTATTTCTTTTGTGTCAATAAAGTGCCAAGTAAAGCCTTTGGGATAATGTGGATGATAGTTGACTTGAATCCGTGCAAAAACAGAAACTTTTGTGCTCAGTCCAAGAATTTTCAAAATTCGATGGTACGTGCTTTTGATTTGAATTTTTTACAGGTGGTAGATATACAAATTCCCTACATTGTCCTTATTTTTCAGAATTTTTGGAGTTGCATAAGTTTGATTTTTTCTAGATAATTACAGACTGTTCTGTTTTTGACAGATTCTGTTTTCGATGCATAGTTTGCTTGTTTCCTAGTTATATGGCTTGCTCAATATAAATCATGGAAATGATATGCTACATTAGGCATTGTGTGGAAACAATTAAGAATCTTGTCTTTGACAGTACCAAAGTGAAATGGTATGCCCTTTATCATACTAACCTATCTCACGAAGTTCCGTTAAGTTTTGTGTGATTGAAGTTTTCAAGTTTTGGGTGAGATGTCGATATGAGGAGAATAAGGAGTGACAAGACCCTAAGCTTGGGGATGCCCAAGGCACCCAAGGTAATATCCAAGCAACTAAGCTTGGGGATGCCCTGGAAGGCATCCCCTCTTTCGTCTCCAACATTATCGGTTACCTTACTTTGAGCTATATTTTCAATCATCACACGATATGAGTTTTGCTTGGAGCATCATTTTATTTTGCTAGGATTTGCTTTATGTTATTTAAAATAATGTTTTGCATCTTTTACTTCAATAAAAGTGTCAAGGATAGCTTTCCACATGCTTATTTTGCAAGTATATGATTTGTTGTTTCAAAACAGAAAGTTTATCGATGTTGCAAAAATTCCCGAGAAAATTAAGAATGTGATAAAATGTTGAAACTTTTTGCATACTAAGATATAATTAATTTTCTACAGTGTGGTAATTTTTCAGAATTTTTGGAGTTAGGGAAGTATGATGAATCTTGCATTCTATACACACTGTATTGTTTTGGCAGATTGCTGTTATGGTTGCATTGTTTGCATCTGTTTGCTTCTTTAATGATTCTATTTGAGGATAGGAGTATTAAATATACAGAGGAATTTAGTATTCAATGTCAAATAATAATTTTAGTGATTTGCTACAGTGGAGAATGATAAGGTTTTGCATTGATTTACACCAACTTATCTCATGAGTTCTTGTTGAGTTTTGTGTGGATGAAGTTTTTGAGATTTAGGGAAACCGTGATATGAGAGGAATTAAGGAGACACAAAAGCTCAAGCTTGGGGATTCCCAAGCCATCCCAAGTTAATATTCCAAGAAGTCTCAAGCATCTAAGCTTGGGGATGCCCCGGTAGGCATCCCACCTTTCTTCTTCAACAATTAATGGTTAGTATCGGTTGAGCCTAAGTTTTTGCTTCTTCACATGATGTGTGCTATCCTTGGAATGTCATTTTACTTTGTTTTTCTTCCTGTTTTAACAAAATACTTAGATCAGAAACTTTTAAATGAGAGATAGTCTTCAAATAGCTACCCATTTACTTAACTACTCATTTGATCTTCAGTTATATCTTTTTGAAGTAGTTTGTCAAATTCTCTCATGCTTCACTTATATTATTTTGAGAGATGAAATTTTTTATGCTCAGGTTCTTCATTTAAATTTGTTTGAGCTTGTCGAAAGCAATTGCAATATATGAAACTAGTCCCAAAGTGATAGATATTCAAGAGGGATACAATAAAAACTTTCATGAAGATCATTGGACAAAATAAACTTGATTCTTTGTAATAGTTTTGAGATATGGTGATAGTGATATGTGAGTCGTGTTGATGAGTAATTATGCTTTAGTAAGAATATTCATGTTAAGGTTTGTGATTCCCTATGCAAGCACGAAAGTCAATAGTTATGCAATGATATTACATCCTACTTGTGGTGCATTATTCGGTGTTAGTTATTCCTAATGCTCGTTTATGTGAATTTTCGTTTCTTGGTTGGTTGCTTCTCAATCTATTTGCTAGCCTCCATTTCTACTAAGTAAAAATACTACTTGTGCATCCAATCCTTAAACCTAGTTTTGCCACATGAGTCCACCATACCTACCTATATGCGGTATTCCCGTGTCGTTCTAAACAAATTTGTATGTGTCATCTCTAATTTTCAAAATAATTTCCTTTTTGTGTGCTCGTACCGCTCATGAAGAGACATGGGGTGGCCAATATTTTCCATGCTAGATGTGTTATTCTCAAGATGAGTGTTTTTTCACTTGTCATTGCACGAGAGTACGACAAAGGTATTAGGGATGCCCAGTCCCAAAATGAAAAAGAAATTTATTTTATGTTGTCAAATAATAAATTCCTTGGAAAGTGTTGGTATGGACGGTACCCGTGGATACGGCTAGCCATGGAGTGTGAAAGTATGGTGGAAAAGGAATAAACTTTTTTTCTATTTGGGAACCGCCTATGATATATCTAGCATGGAAAGTCTTGGGAATTACCCGGTCATTTTGATAGATGGGAAAAGTATGCCTCCCAAAAAACTTTATCTGCCAATTTAAGCTTTGAGCTCTGGCACCTCTACAAATCCCTACTTCCCTCTGCGAAGGGCCTATCTATTTACTTTATGCAATTTTTATTTTTTATTTGAGTCTCCATCTTCTCTTATAAAGCACCAACTAAGGGGCACTATGATCGTACTTGAGCATTGGTTGTAGCTAATATGTGATTGTGTTTCATGAATGGATCAATGATTGAGCATGATGGGCTAGGGATAACTTGCTTTAGTATTGATATTTTGAAAGACATGGTTGCTTGTTGATATGCTTGAGTATTGAAATCGTCATGTCAAAACTAGACTATTGCTTTGAATCATATAAAAGTCCATATGTCCATGCTAAAAAAGAAAAGAATATGTGATGAACATGATAGGCAGAATTCCACATCAAAAATTCTGTTTTTATCAGGACCCATGCAAGAAATGGGAATGAATTTAAAACACCTCGGCACCGTTGCTTGCCGGCAAACGTTGAGATATTTGGTATTTAAATTCTAGTAAATCCAAATCTCGTCTGAAATTTATGAAACTTGTCATGCTATCATGGAATGGCACCAACATGCTGTGGTAAAAAAATTGTCCCATTTGGGGCAGGTTATGGTATACACTCCTCACAAACCAGAGCTTCTAACGGGAAGCCATGTGGTCTGGTAGGGAAGGTGTGTCACCTTTCCGAACGAAACAACATCTGTTGCCCCTTCTTGCCTTGATTTGTTTTCTAGATACAACACACACCGACAGGAGTGTTATGTTAAATTTTGGAATTATTCGAGGTTCGTTTGGACATTTTTATATATTAACCGAGTTTTCTAGGCATTTTATGTGTAGAATTCAAATTTGAACTACATGCACATGCTCCAGTGTAGCAAATTGGGTTAAAAAATCATATGTGTGTCCTTGGGTTCATGCTTAGGTCCCATGCAAGAAATGGGAATGAACTTCAAACACCTGGCATCGTGGCTCGGTCGATAACATTGAGATACATGGTTTTAAAATTCTAGTAAATCCAAAACTCGTCTGAAATTCATGAAACTTGGCATGTGCTATCATGGAATGGCACAAGATGTTGTGTTATTTTTCGCGTCCAATTTGATAGAAGGTGCACGAATTAATAGCCAACAAAGGCATTTGGAAAACAAATAGCTGCCTCATTCTATCTCGAACATTTGTATAATTTAAATCTTGGGCGTCTTCTAACCATTCACGCGACGCCACATGTCAAACTTTTAATGGCTAGGAGGTGCCATGCGGACAGCTGCTTGAGTAGATGGGAGGCGTGCGAGCATAGTCTGCTGCGCAGGTTGACCGGGAGGCATGCAAGCAGTCCACCGATGTACAGGCTCACAAGGAAGTGTGCAAGCTGTACGGTGCGCAGGCTCACTGAGAAGCGAGCCCTTTGACTTCCATGGCCGTGTGCCCCCCTCAGCGTCATGGGTCGCCACCATCGACCGCTACACCGCAACACCGTGAGTTGTCGTACTCCCGCGCCGTGCCCGTCAATCGCACGATGATAGGGTCTTTGATTTCCAAGTGAAGAACATTCTGAGGTGGCTTGAAGACTTCAACGGCGTCCCGGAGGATGACAACGACAATGCTGGTGCAGCACTCCGCCTCCGCCGCCGCCGCAATTAATATCCCGATCAAATGAATATAAAGTCACAGCGTTACTGAATGAAACCTATGGTTTCAATGTACAGACTTATCAAATATATTAAAAAAATCAATGGTTTTCAAATTTAAAACACTCATCACAAACGATTTAGATAGAACACCCGTATGCAAACCGACAGCTTCCTCAGTAAGCCAAGGGAATATGTGTCGTGCAGGATTTGTGCATCTCTTCATCGCAAACGTTTTAGATAGAACACCCGTATGGAAAGTGAGAGCTATGGTCCTTCCCCACTAAGCCAAGGGAAAACTTGTCGTGCAGGATTTGTGCATCTCTTCATCGCAAACAGTTCAGATGGAACACGGTATGCAAAGCGAGAGCTACGGTTCCTTCGCCACTAAGCCAAGAGAAAATGCGGCGTGTAGGATTTGTACATCCCTTCAACGCAAACGATTTTTTTTGATGACTTGTGTGCAACCACGTACAGACAATTTGGTAAGATTTGCATCTATCATATTGAGTATATTGCCATTTGTCAAGCTGGAAAGATTGATATTTGTCGATCTAGTAACATTGCCCTTTGTCAACCTTGTAACCCTACCATTTCTCAAAATTTGCAGCTAAAAATCACTAGCACTATGTAATTTTGCAACTAAAATTTAGTAAGCATAGATTTAATTCATAACTTAAGCGTTCATTCTTTATACAAACAGTTCAACTCGACAGCTGAACCGACCAAACTTTTCCCCAATTGTTGCTAACCACGTACTGAAATAGCTAGTTCAACTATATATACTACCTAATTTTAAGTACGTCATACAGTTCAACCACATCTATAGTCAGATGACCTGAACAAAATAGCCCCTAAATACTACTACTACGGAGGGGCTTTGTACTACTTCTAGAAGCCTCTCCTTTGTCGAGCGCTCTCAGTAAGAGACAGAGGAGGAGGAGCCTACCGACGAGCTGGACAACTGGAATACGGTGCCTGCCGCTGCTGCACCTTTAGCGACACTCACCTCGAACGCCCTCTGCCGCTCCAGACGACCCCTCTTGAACCGGCAGGACTCCTCGTAGATCTCCTCATTATGCGCCTCTACAGCAACGTGTGTTGCGGCCACGGTGGCGGTAAGACTCTTTGCATGCTCGACCAGGTGCTCCTCCTCCTCCCGCATGAACTCGATGTAGCGCACAAGGTCACTGATGCACATGCAGGGATCCAGCTCCACCTCCCGCCTTCGGGCGGTAGTGGCGGAACAGGTGATCAACCCGACGGTCGACGGTGGGCTCGCGGCCATGGTGGCCGACGGTGGGGTGGCGGCCACGACGGCCACCTCCTGCCTTTAGGCCGCGGTGGAGGAGTGGCTGATGGCCACGATGGTCGACAATGGGGTGGCAGCCACGACGACCACCTCCCGCCTTTGGGCCGCGATGGCGGAGTGGGCGATTGCCCTGGATTTCGATGGTGGTGTGGCGGCCACAGCGGCAGACAGTGGGGTGGCAGCAACGGTGGCCGGCAACAACTGCCGACGGGCAGCAGCGGCGGAGCATGTGGTGGGTGTTATGCACACCTAACAGGGACGCCACGCGCACTACACTACGCCGGCGACTGCGCTATCATCGTGGTGTAGCCTCCCAGCTAGAGCTACCCTCTAATGACGGCGGAGAGGTTGAGCGACGACGACGGACCGGTGCCATTGGTGATTGTGTGAGAAGCAAACGAGATAAGCTATAGGGAGGAAGGGGAAAATGCGATGCGGGACTCACCGGCCATGAGGGTTTATATAGCACTGCCAGTGTTTGGAGCTGGCGCATGATCACATACATTTGTGCTACCATTATGCATGCGGTTATGACGGGCGCGGCGCCACGATGCAGTTACCCGCTGCAAAAACTGCCATGCGGACATGCCGAGAATCCAAGCCGCCCGGCCCCTATTTATTCCCGCAGCCATTTACCTTCATCTCTCGTGCCCCACCACACAATAATCAAGCACACCCACGACGACACATACTGAGAGAATATCCAGCGACTCCAATGCTGCTCCCCATGCCTCCAACGGCGCTCTCCGTGGCTGACAACGACAACGGACGGTAGTTCAGCTTGCCTCACATAGTGGACATCCACATGAGGGGGAAGGACCTCTCAGTGGTGTACACGAACGAGCCGATCTCGGTGGAGAGCTCCATCCAAACTATGGAGCAGTTGCTTGCCGAGGACAAGTACCACGTTGTCGGCTTCAACCTCAAGTTCACCGGCGGTCATGCCGGGCATGATCAGAAGGTTGCCGTCGCCTAGTTGTGTGTGCGCCATCACGTGCTCGTCTACCACTACTGCCTGGCCATAAGGCCTTGTGAGCATTTTGCCAGGTTTATCAAGAGTCGTGATTATAGCTTCGCTACGGTGGACATCATCAATGATCTAAAAGCGCTCGAGGTTTCATGCTTGGCCTGCCAGAACCTTGTCGACATCCGTCACCACTACAAGGTCTGGGCCAGCCCAAGGAACAAGTAGAACTCCCTGGTTGACCTCGCCTCGGCCATCATCGACCCCTACTACAAGAACATGAAGGTTGCGTGCAACAAGGACAAGATCGTGTGGCACAGTGCCTGGGAGCAGAGACTGGATGAATAACACGTCAAATACGTGGCCAAGGACGCGTACACAAGCTAGGTGATGTACAGGCGGATCATTGACATGAGGAAGTGCCTTTGTCCTTCCCCAAACAAGGGATCAAGCCACGGAGCAGTGGCGGCAGCCTCAGAAGAAGTAAATGATTAGATGATCGTTCCTCCTAGTTTAGACTGCTTGTAATTGTTTATTGAGGTGTGTGTGAATGTTTTGTATATTCACTTATATAATTGGATGTTTATTTTTGGTTATATATGTTCTTCATCTAAAGACAGAGCAAATCACATCTCGAACGGAGTAAACTAGGGAACCCGTCGGTGATGATTTCATCAATCACTAACAATTGCATACCAGCAAGCGTTTCCCACAACACACATCGCTTATTAGCAGCAATCGTCTATGTTATTATCAGTCTTCCCACACATTTCTAATTACTGGCATGTTTACCGCGTATCACACACATCTTGTTAAGTTGAACCGTTTCTGTTATCTTGGCTCATTGCAAACAGTTCATCGGAGTAAACTGTATGCCCTATATCGCACACACCTTGATTTGGCTAGCCGTTTCTGTTGTGTTACCTAATCACAAACAGTTCATCCGAGCAAACTGTATGCCATATATCGCACCCACCATCATCTAGTTGACTGTTTCTGTTATTACGCTCATCGCAAATAGTTCATTCGAGTGAACTATATGCCGCGCATCACACATGTAACAATAGTCTAAATCGTGTTTGATGTCTCCGCCATCGCAAACGTTTGTCTCATTTTTTATGGTTTTCTTACACCATCATTTGTGACTAATGCATCGCACACAGTTTCGTTGAAGGGTCTCTGATCGTAGTGTCGCATTAGGACCATCCTGCAGTAGTGGAATGTCCTTGAATATTTCGGCTTCCTGCTTGTTCTTGATCAACAGCTCCAGAGCATCATCATCAAGATCTTCATCGCTTGACAGATCTATGATGTCATCGTCATTGCGCAGAATGCTTGCTAGTGTAAGGCCTTGCCCTGAGATTTTCTTTGTCTTCAGAGAAGTCCGAGACAGGTCTTCAGAATGCATGCTAGTTTAGGAGGTGCAATTTTCAGAGGCTTCACTCTTGAAGCTTTTGGTGCAGATGTAGCTTTTGAAGCCTTTGCCTTCTTAGTCAGCTTCGGGGACTGGAACATCACTCTAGTGAGCCCCTTCTTGAGAAGCTTCAGCACTAGCTCTTTGTTCAGCACAATGCGCCAGATACGCATCAAAGTCATTGAAGGGGCCAACAAGATTGGCTTCAGCCTGGTGTGAGCCATCAGGTCTTGGTTCGGCTGGACCTGGATTGAAGTCAATCCCATAGTCCTTGTCCTGGGCAGCAGAACCCCTAGCGAACTGATAGTTGGCTTCAAATGATCATCATCCCGGCACCATAACATGCTTGATAGATCAAGGTTTTCAGGCATTGGCCGCCTCACCATGCAAGGATGGAAGCCTTGCTGAATGGCTTCATCCTTGGTCTTCGGGTGAAGCTTCTTATAGACAATGTCAGCCCACTGTGGCCTCACATCATTCTTTGTAGCGTACTCTGGGGTTCCAAACTTGTAATGAAACCATTGTTCAGCCCAGTACTTGTGAATCCATTGCACACGCGATTTGCGCTCCCCATATGACTCTTTTGGATCAGATTTGTACATCTCATATAGATCTGGAGGCAGATCCAATGCAGTATTCTCATGACGCTATCTACCCCCTTTCTTTATGGATTTACCACCTGTCATTGGCTTCACAAAAATGATTGGCTTCGCAGAAATATCTGGCTTCTCTCTGCTTGTAAAACAAGAACTGGCTTCGGGAGAGTCGAGGTGAAGCAGTAAGAAGTCTGCAAATGAATACAGACTATGAGAACCAAGAGACTCACCCACATACATGTACCCGTGAAAGAATTAGAGATGCAAGGGAAGCAAGAGAGGTCATATGCATTCTCAGAGGATTTTGAAGATAAAATCAGTTTGAAGATATTGACCTCATAGTGTAAAGACATTCACTTATTGTGATAAGTTGGTTCCAGATTTGTATGAACCCATAAATAAGTATAAGTGAGGAACCACACTAGTTATGAAGCATAAGTGAAGGTACTTGGCAAATCATGAGATGCAAAAGATAGAAGATCCAGATTTGGAAGTGACAAAACAACTTTCTGAAGATACAGAAAGTTAAACGGATCAAACGAACGGTACAAAGTGAGATTTTATTTACCGCACAAGAACTAGGAACGAACTACAAGACAAGTCAGAGAGGAGCCGAACAGTTCAATCTCCCTCGCCCTAACTTGGTGGCGGAAGACACCTATGGCGGCGGCGGGGAGAGGATATCCGCGGCCGGCGTGAGTACGGTGACGGAGAGGTTGTGGTAGAGAAGCGCTTCTTCTCGGGCAACGATGAGGGCTCGCGACGATGCTAGGGTTGCGAGTGAGAGAGCGATAAGAGTAGACGATTTAATGACCGTGGGGGCTTTGTATTTATAAGGAGGGCAGTGATGTGATTTTACTGCTCTACCCCTGGCGGTTCACATCTACGCGACGCTTGGCATGCATGCACAGTTTAAACAACTGTGCCACGACCCCACCACATAGCTGGTTTGACAGGAGGTCGTTCCGGCTTCTCAGGGTTCCGGCAAAATGGATAAGGATAATAAAAATGTTTTAAATGTTGGTCTCAAAATCTTTGACTGACAACGACACGGTGAAGACAATCGACATGTGTCAATAGAATGCATATGAAGATTAGAGAGAGTAGGAGAGTAAGCACAGATGGGGTAAGGGTCCAATCACATTCACTTAGTGCAGAAATGGCAACTTGAAGACATAGCTATAAGTGAATGTTGTTGAGGACAGAACGTATGTGTCTATACATATGTGTCTATATATACAGCCTGTCTATTCTGCTAATATTAGCAGAATAACTATTCAGATAACACTTCTGCACTGCACGCTCAACGCAAGTGCACGTCATTTTTTGAACCAAGTGTGCTGCACAACTCAAGCGAGTGAACTTCGTGTCGAAAAAAACTGCACGCGTTGTTTTTTTGTACTGTTTTCGCTCTAGTTTCTTAACCGTTTATCGGAACAACACGTATGATATACCGTTGGAAAGCTATGGATTAGGCGCAACTTCTCCATGTTGAACACTTTTCTAGATTCCTCGCGGTTTAAGAGCAGTTTCCAAAACGGTGCGGCGGATGACGAGTGGCAGCGAGCGTATTTTCATGATTTCTTCTAAACCGCTTATCAAAATAAAACAAATGATACGCCGTTGGAAAGATATCGCCGAGGCGCATCTTTTTCATATCTATTTTTTTTCTAATTTGTTACTGTTTGAGAGTAGTTTCAAAATTACTAAATTGCGGAATTGCGTTTTTTGAATTTTTTTCAATTTTCGGTACTGTTTTAGCTCCAGTTTTTGAACCGTTTGTCAAAACGAGGTGTATGATACGCCGTTGGAAAGCTACGGACAAGGCGCAACTTTTATATGTTCGAATATTTTTGAGATTCTTAAGGTTTTTAGTTAATTTTGAAAATCGTGCGGCTGACGACTGGAGGAGTGGCCATTTTTCATGAAATTTTTGCAAACCGCTGGTCGAAATGATTCGAATTATAAACCGTTGGAAAGATATCGACGAGGCGCAACTTTTTCATGTAGAATACTCTCTCTAATTCTTTACGATTTAAGAGGAATTTTTAATTTACCGAAATGCGGACACTCTGTTTTTCGCGACACCAAATCGACGTGGGTACTTTATCCGACTGAAAATCACACTGCATCGGACGAAAAACCGCACTGCATCAGACCGGTAAGAGAACTGCATGGTTTATTTTTTGTGGGACGTAAATTTTTTAAGACGAGGAAGAAAACTACACTATTTTTAGACTGAAAACCGCACTGCATCAGACAGCCAAGTGAACTTCATGAATTCTTTTGTCAGACGTAAACTTTATTAAACAAGTTTTTTTGCGAGTTTTTTTTGTCTTTTTTTCAACAATTTTTATGAACGAGAGTGGACCGTAGAGACGAGGGCAAATGAACCGCGACATATGGCGAAGTGAACCTCATTGCTATCTTGTTGTTTCGTTTATAAAAAAACGCACTTTCATGTTGAGCGCAAGTGAACAACATCACTCTTAAAAGTAAACCACGTCCGAGGACCAAACACATTGTAGGTGTTGATGTAACCAAACTACACATACAAAAAAATTTGCGCCACTATCCTAGGGCCGCTGATGATGCTCATTTACACAATACATCCAACCGTTGTTTTACACAACCACATACACATACATATACACAAAATCAACACTAGCTAGTGATACGTCTCCAACGTATCTATAATTTTTGATTGCTCCATGCTACTTTATCTACTGTTTTGGACTATATTGGGTTTTATTTTCCACTTTTATATTACTTTTGGGACTAACCTATTAACCGGAGGCCCAGCCCAGAATTGCTATTTTTGCCTTTTTCAGTATCTCGAAGAAACAGAATATCAAACGGAGTCCAAACGGAATGAAACCTTCGGGATCGTGATTTTCCAACCGAACGTGATCCAGGAGACTTGGACCCTACTCTAAGTAGTGCCCGAGGAGGTCACGAGGGTGGAGGGCGCCCCCTGGGCGCGCCCCCCTACCTCGTGGGCCCCTCGGAGCTCCACCGACGTACTCCTTCCTCCTATATATACCTGCGTATCCCCGAACGATCAGAACAGGAGCCAAAAACCTAATTCCACCGCCGCAACCTTCTGTATCCACGAGATCCCATCTTGGGGCCTGTTCTGGAGCTTCGCCGGAGGGGACATCCACCATGGAGGGCTTCTACATCATCACCATAGCCCCTCCGATGAAGTGTGAGTAGTTTACTTCAGACCTTCGGGTCCATAGCTAGTAGCTAGATGGCTTCTTCTCTCTTTTTGGATCTCAATACAATGTTCTCCCCCTCTCTCATGGAGATCTATTCGATGTAATCTTCTTTTTGTGGTGTGTTTGTTGAGACCGATGAATTGTGGGTTTATGATTCAGTATTATCTATGGAAAATATTTGATTCTTCTCTGAATTCTTTTATGTATGATTGAGTTATCTTTGCAAGTCTCTTCGAATTATCCTTTTTGGTTTGGCCAACTAGATTGGTAGTTCTTGCAATGGGAGAAGTGCTTAGCTTTGGGTTGAATCTTGCGGTGTCCTTACCCAGTGACAGAAGGGGCAGCAAGGCACGTATTGTATTGTTGCCATCGAGGATAACAAGATGGGGTTTTTATCATATTGCATGAATTTATCCCTCTACATCATGTCATCTTGCTTACGGCGTTACTCTGTTTTTACTTATGCATGCTGGATAGCGTTCGATGAGTGGAGTAATAGTAGTAGATGCAGAATCGTTTCGATATACTTGTTTTGGACGTGATGCCTATATACATGATCATTGCCTAGATATACTCATAACTATGCTCAATTCTGTCAATTGCTCAATAGTAATTTGTTCACCCACCGTAGAATACTTATGCTCTTGAGAGTAGCCACTAGTGAAACCTATGGCCCCCGGGTCTATTCTCATCATATCAATCTCTATCACTTTATTTACTTGCTTTGTTTTTACTTTGCCTTTACTTTTTACTTTGCATCTATCTATCAAAAATACCAAAAATATTATCTCTATCAGATCTCACTCTCTAAGTGACCGTGAAGGGATTGACAACCCCTAAGCATTGGTTGCGAGTTGCTATCATTTTGTGTAGGTACGAGGGTGTGCGTGGTCTCCTACTGGATTGATACCTTGGTTCTCAAAAACTGAGGGAAATACTTACGCTACATTGATGCATCATCCTCTCCTCTTCGGGGAAATCCAACGCAGTGCTCAAGAGGTAGCAGCCAGTTCAAGAAAAAAAAGTGGAATATGGGTGTTGCGTACTGCACCATGCCGCGCACTTCTTTGACCATGATGCCGATCTGCATATCATTGTGCACCACCCTGGATCACTAACTGCACGGCATATGCCCATTCCAAATCTACAACAATTTAGAACTTCTCTGAAACTGAAGATGGCAAGTGCAAAACTTTTAAAAAATGGAAGTGAACCAACGCACAGTACAAGCGAACCACATCCAAAAAGAAAGTGTACTCCTTTGTGTTTTTCATAAACAGAATTGAACCACCAAAAATTTGTCACAAACGAGAACAAATTGTGGACTTCATGGTACACGCGAGCAACGTGATTACAGCGCGGCTCGAAGTGTACTGCAAGGTCACGGCATCGACTCCCCCTGATGAGAGCACCTTCTCTTTCCCTCCAGTGAACTGCAAATGGCAGCATGGCCACCCTTAAAGAGCCTTTTTTGTTTTTCCAAAAAGAAGTGAATAGCGGACGTCGACGAAGCGAACTGCACGTAGATGAAAATGGGTCCAGACAAAAAATGCAAGATCAGGGAAATATACTTGCAAATAATAGCTGCCGAAACTGCACCCCGGCGGGCCGCGAGCTGCCCCCGCTGGAGATGTGGGCTGCGCCAAACTCCGGCTACACAGTGGATGATGGATGCAATGGGTGGATGACTTTGCAGCACGGCGAGGTGTGCACTGCACACGTCAGAGGAGGGCAGGAGGGCGTTGACTCGGGCACCCTTATCGCCTTGCTGGACGTCCCGGCGTTGATGTCGCAGAGGAGGGACGAGGGGTGGTGGTGACGATGGACTCATTGGATCCGTGGCGGGGACGGTGGAGAGAAGTTCGGGGCATCTCGGGTCTGACCGGCGCGGAGTTGTGTGGCAGAGTGCCGCCTATCCCATGGTATCCATCGCGTCGACGGTAGGCAGCGGTCGTTCTTGCTGAGCCAGGCGTAGGGGGTGGGGGAAGGGGTGTGCCGCGGCATGGATCCGGCGCG
>NC_041387.1:426597103-426621428 GCF_002162155.2 Triticum dicoccoides | reverse complement strand
TGGCCGTGCGTGGGAGGGGAGGAGGAGCGCTTCTTGCCAGATCTGGTGCCAGATGGAGGCAGGGGTGGGGTGGCACATTGGTTGGGGTGGCTGGGCGGTGTGTCGGAGCTGGTAGGGCGCGGGGAGAAGGTGGGTGGGAGGGGGTGGCGCATCAGAGAAGGACGGAGGTTGTGGGATGGGAGCGGCGGCAGATGGTGGTGTTGTGGTGGGCCAGCGTAGAGGAGAAGGTGGAAGGAGTGGTGGTGGGGGAGGTTGCGGGAAGAAGGAGGCGGGTTGGATGGGGCAAGTTTTCGCTGCGGTTCGTTTCTGGGTCTTTTTCAGTGCCGAAGTGTTAGCAGAATAAGCATATTGTTATTAGAATAAGACTCTTAAGGGGTGTTAGCAGAATAGACCCACCCTATATATATAATGATAACACCCCTTAAGACCTTATTCAGCGCCCCTAATATCTTATTCTGTTAACACCCGACCAGACGCCCAGCCCCGAAGAAAAAACCCAACCCCCACCTTATCCATTCGTGAAACCAGCCCACTCATCTCTCTCTCCCCGTGCTCCCCACCTCCCGCCCCAACTTCCATCCCGCTCCTTCGCACCGCCGCCCCGCCTCCCGTCCTGCGCCGCCGCCCCGCCTCCTGTCCCATGCCTTCGCATCGCCGCTCCGCCTCCCGCCCCATGCCGCTGCCCCGCCTCCCACTGCGCGCCGCCGTAACACCTCCCCGCGTTGCCTAGCTTTCTCGCCGGCCCACCGCATCCACACCGGTCGCCCAGAATCGCCACGCTGCCCGCCGTCCCACGCCGTTTCGGATCCATCAGCACCGTATCCGGCCACCACGCCACCCAGCCGGCATGCACCGTCGTGGATCCGGGCGCTGGTGACTAGTCCGACCGCCCCTCTTCTCCTCCTGCGACGCCGACGATGTGAACCCAGGATCCTCCCACCACCAGGCCCTCCACCACCGGATCCGCCATCCTCCGTCGTCGGGTGGGCGTGCGGGCAACTTCTTCAACCCCTGTCGGTCTGCTGGTAACCGGCGACCCCCGTTCTGCGAAGATCCCTCCGCTGCCCCTTCTACTACTCGTCCACCCTACCCGTGCCCTGCTCCCGGGTTCCGGCCGCTAGCCCCTCCCCACGCCGACGCACCGAACGACAATAACGCAACATCACCAGAGGTGAGCGCCCTCCTCTCTCTCCTTTCCTACTTCCTCCTCGCCTCTCCCTCACATCTCGCTTGTGCCCCGCAGGTGGCGCCATGTCCATCTAAATCTTGTCCATGCGCCACTCCATGTATCTCGTTTGATCACGACCTCCCTGACGACCAAGTGCTGCAGCCCACTTTTTTCATCGGCACTTGCAGTCCATTTTGTTGTCGTGTGCGGTTCATTGCACTTGGCCTCGTAGTTGAGATGAAAATTATAAAGAGAAAATGCTAGCAAAAATTAAAAAGTGAATCACAAAAGCAGTCCATAGTGCCATCATCATGTTTGAGAAAAGTTCTTTTATGTTGCAGATTTTGGATGAGCATATGCCGTGCGGTTCCAGTGTAGATGAGGTTCCGGCGCGGTCCACTGATTTTTTGCTTGCAGTGTAGTGTGGTGAAATTATACTTGTCCTCCCCCTTCATCCTCACCACTTTGTACTTAGTCCGATGCTTGCAGTGTGGTGTGAATTTTTTTGTATAAATATTATAGGGACTCATTTGATTGCAGCGAAACATGGTGATGTTCGGGCATGAGCATGCAGTTTCGACCATGTGGACATGCAGTGCAAAAATGGTGTTTTCCGTGTTTGATGATTTTATGTATAAAAGTTATATGGACTCATTTGACATTTTTTTACCAAAGAAGTTCATTTCAAATTGTGTTGCGGCTCATTTCCCTCGACTATGCGGCTCGCTTATTCGCACATGTACAACTCGCCAATGTGGAAACCCAAAACTCCAAACGGAAAAAAGAAAGAAGGAAACGAAGTGCAAAGATGTGTTAAATGAAAAATGGTAGAGAAACGTAAAAAAAGGTAATGTTGTTCACTTGACCATTTGATGCAGTGCGGTTTTCTAATTGAAGTAGTGCGGGCGGGTGTCTGATGTTTTTCATCTTGTAAGTGACCATTTGATGTAGTGCGGTTTTCTAACTGAAGCAATGCGGTTGGGTGTCTCATGTTGTTCATCTTGTAAGTGACCATTTGATGCAGTACAGTTTTCTAACTGAAGCAGTGTGGTCGGGTGTCTGATGTTGTTCATCTTATAAGTGCAAAGAAAAATGTTACCGAAACGACAAATAAAGTAATGCAGTTTACTTCTCCATACTTTTGGGGTTCACTTATGCCCGATGTGAAGTCCCGTCCACTTCCTCGCATGAGAAAATTTACGTGTAAATAAAAGAAATCAAACAGTTCGCTTACCCATTTGATAGGGTGTGGTTTACTGTCCGAAGCAGTGCATTTTTCTATCCGATGCGGTTCACTCGTCGATTTCGGTGGCGCGAAAAACAGAGTGTCCGCATTTTGGTAAATTCAAAATTCCTCTTAAAACGTAAGGATTTAGCGAGCGTGTTCTACATGAAAAAGCTATGCTTTGTCGATATCTTTCCAACGGCATATAATTTGAATAATCCCGATCAGTGCTTTGTAAAAAAATTGTGAAAAACGGCCGCTGCCACTCGTCGACAGCCGCACGATTTTGAAAATGAACTTAAAACCGTAAGGAATCTCAAAAACATTTGGACATATGAAAGTTACGCCTCTTCCGTAGCTTTCCAACGACGTATCACACGTCTTGTTTTGACAAACGGTTGAAAAACTGGAGCGAAAACAGTACCGAAAAAATCAAAAAAATTGAAAAACACAATTCCGCGATTTAGTAAATTTGCAACTGCTCTTAAACCGTAACAAATGGGAGAAAATAATAGATACGAAAAAGATGCTCCTCGATGATATCTTTCCAACGGTGTCTCATTTGCTTCATCCGACGGGCAGTTTAGAAAAAACGCGAAAAAACGCTCGCTGGCACTCGTCGTGCGCCGCACTATTTTTGAAACTGCTCTTAAACTATGATGAATCTCAAAAAGTGTTCAACATGGTGAAGTCGTGCCTAATCCATAGCTTCTCAACAATATATTACACTTGTCATTCTGATAAACTGTTAAAAAACTAGAGCTAAAACAGTACCGAAAAAACAACGCGTGCAATTTTTTCAGACACGAAGTTCACTAGTCTCTGTATTGCAGTACCTTTGCTACAAAAAGTGCAGTGCTCTCACGTTGGGCATGCAGTACGGAAGTGTTATCAGAATAAATATTCTGCTAATATTAGCATAATAGACCGGCTATATATATATAGTGAGATCAAATAGAACGCGAAGAGAAATCATGAAGATAAATCCAATGTGGAAGACAAACCAATTATGAAGATAATGCAATCTATGTGACACCAAATAAAAATCTTCGAGAACAGTTGGTGGTGGCGTTACCCACCGTATAGGAAGTATTAGACCCAGACACGGCGCACAATTATCGTGGCGCTCTGAAGTCAATTTACACATTAAAGTCTTCACACTTATAGTGTATATCTTCATGAACTGAAGACATAGGTTATTTATGTGTTGCGAACCTAAGTCGTCAACATGCATAAGCGTTAGAATGTGTGTACATTCACAGGACATTTGAGGATTCTAAGATATTTATCTCACACCGCTGCTTGCAAAATCTCTTCTCATCCAAAGGCTTTGTGAAGATATCTGCCAATTGCTCTTCAGTGTTGACGTGAATGATATCTATGTCTTCCTTTAGCACATGATCCCTGAGAAAATGATGACGAATCTGAATGGCTTGGTTTTGGAGTGCTGAACAGGATTGTGTGCAATCTTGATGGCGCTTTCATTGTCACGGTAGAGTGGCACCATCTTCTTGTTGATGACATAGTCCTTGAGAGTTTGCTTCATCCATAGAAGCTGAGCGCAGCAAGATCCAGCAGCAATATATTCAGCTTCAGCAGTAGAGAGTGACACGCGGTTCTGCTTCTTTGAAGACCAACAGACAAGCGATCGACCAAGAAAGTGGCATGTGCCTGATGTAGACTTGCGATCCACCTTGTCACCAGCATAATCAACATCCGAGAATCCAACTAGATCAAACTTTGAGCCCTTTGAATACCATAATCCTAGCATTGGGGTGTGAGCCAAATATCGAAGTATTCGCTTCACCGCAAGGTGATGCAACTCCTTTAGTGTTTCTTGGAATCGGGCACACATGCAAACGCTAAGCACTATATCTGGCCTAGATGCACATAAGTACAATAAAGAACCAATCATGAAGCGGTATACCTTTTGATCGAACTCTTTGCCATTATCGTCGGAACCCAATTGACCGTTGGTTGGCATTGGTGTCTTGTAGCCCTTGCAATCTTGTATTCCAAACTTCTTCACACAATCTTTGAGATATTGAAAGTGCTAGTTATCGACTAGAGGGGAGGTGAATATGCGATTTTTATGAAAGTCTTCGAGACAAGCAATGTTTTCGAAGACAGGCAGTTAAAAACAGCCACCAAACAAAACACAGCAGAAGATAAACTACATTAGCCATGCAATAGAGTCAAAGTACAATACAGGGAATGCACGAAGACAAGTAGCAGCTAGGTAGATAGATAAGAATAGGAAGATAGTGTGAAGCCAAATATGCAATCAGGGTGAATGTCTTCACACAAGGTATTCAACCAGAGCAGGTAAGCAATGACTTCACGAAGCTAAACTGGAAGTAAAGGGGTGAAGTGATAGAACCAGTTGCTTGACGAAGACAAGGATTTGGTAGACCAGTTTCAGTTGCTGTGACAACTGTACGTCTGGTTAGGGAGGCTGAGATTGAACTCAGAAGACCATATCTTCACCTTATTCCCCTTGAGCTAAGGTCACTTAGTCCTCGCCCAGTCACTCAGTTAAGTCTTTAAAGTAGACTTCCAAATCTTCATAGACTTCGTTCACTGGCGATCCACAATGACTCTTGGACCCTCAGAACGCGACGCCTAACCGACTGGAAGATCACAGCCTTCAAGTGTAATAAGTCTTCAGATCACGCGGACAGAAAGACTTCAGTGATGCCAATCACTCTTTGGGCTCTGTGTGTTTTGGGTTTTGTCCTTGCAAGGATTCTCTTTCAAAGGCTTCGGAGGTGGGTTGCTCTCAAACGACAAAGGCCATGCACTAACTCTAAGCAGCCACCAATTTATGGTGGAAGGGGTGGCTATTTATAGCCAGAGGGAAACCCGGCATGATTTGTTCGAAATGACCCTGTGTCATTGGGGAACCGACATGTGTCCAATGGTCGGATTTCAAATACACGCGACAGCTTGACTTGGGCTACAAGTAAAGCTGACTTATCCAACTCAGGATAAGTTTTTCTCTCATTGTCTTCACTCAAAGACATAGGATTTGGGTTGAGCATCACGTCAGTTTTCTGACTTTGTTCACTTGAATGCCACTTGACAGGTCGGTGATTCCTATGACTCAAGAAAGAAAATAATGAAAGTACAAAAGAAACTATGTCTTCGCACTCTATTGTCTTCATGCGTCATTATCTTCAACACGAATGTCTTCATGAACCACCAATGTCTTCATACATTTTTAGGGGTCATCTTCGATGGGCAAACCGAATCAATAGGAACTTCTACCTGTGTTCTCCTGTGAATCTCACAAACACATTAGTCCCTCAACCACGTTTGTCGTCAATACTCCAAAACCAACTAGGGGTGGCACTAGATGCAGTTACAATCTCCCCCTTTTTAGTGATTGATGACAAACTGGTTAAAGTTTTTAACGGGGATAAAAATATGTGAAATTAAAGAACATGGTCATTGGCTTCATGAAGTTGAAGGGCTCCCCCTAAAGATGTGCATATAAATAATTTGCCTTGTCAAAAACCAGCTGTTGCAAACTTAACAAAAATATAGCACCTGACCCGATAAACCCGCTTGAAGACTATCAACGCATATGCTTCTCCCCCTTTTGTCATCGAATGACCAAAAAGGAATAAAGACATAGGGCGTCTAAGTGTTCTCGGGAGGCGGCGGTGAAGATGTTGTTGCGGCAGGTCAACGTTGGAGTTGGGTAGTGCAGTAGGGCCTGATGCAACATCTTGATGCAGTGAAGCTATTGCTGGTGAAGTGATGTCGTCCTCCTCATCAGTCACGCGTGCAATAACAATTAGGATGAATGATGAGTAGTTGGAGCCTTCAATGGATGGTGTAGGACGCCACTTGGCCTATTCCGGAGACTTGGAGTCAAACTTGAAGCGCTCGATGAAGCCATCAGCAATGAGATCATCTTCAGAACAAAGCATTGTGGCATTGTGAGGCTCTTCCAAGCACGCTGGTCGGCTTCATGAGCAACAAAAGAATTCTTGCTGGAGAGGTTGCGGATACGATTGACATCAACAAGAAGACTTTGCATCTAGTGTTTCATCCAATCGTGATGCCTATCATGCTTTTGATGAAGAGAAACTAAAAATTCTCTATCATTTGAGTACTCGAGCACGCTTCAAAGCCCTCTGAGGAACTGTGCTGGTTGTTGCATCAGTGTGAGCACAATGCGGCAGACGAAGCTGCAAGTGGACCAGCAACAACAGGATTTGGAACATGAGTAGCTTCAATAGGAGCAGAGAAGCTCTGAAAGGCAGCATTGTCTTTACGGAGTGGTTCTTTGGCTGGATGAGGATATATGGCTTCATGTGACATATCCACCTCAAACAAGAAGACAACATGATTGCGGACTGAAGCTTGGTAATTGATGGTGGAGCGAAGCTTAATCAGCCGCATCATTCATGGAGCATAAAAATTCTGGCCAAAGAGATCAATGCATGAAGCAGTCAGTTGCCTGATGAAGAAATCATGCGTGTTGAAGCGATGAAGAAATCATGCGTGTTGAAGCGGATGCCCTTGAGAATATAAAGACCAATGTCTTCATGGTGCCTTCAAGCTTCGCAGAAGATGAGTGCCCTTTGATTGGCCATAGAGTATGCCTCACAATGTGATAAGAAGTGACAAAACAATTATAAATGAAGAAATTAACCCAACTTCTAATTCATTAAATCGTAGCTACATCTATTCAAGTTCAAAATTCTACAAAATTATGATTAAATGTTTCTCCATTTTTTACAAACCAACGTGCAAAGCACGTGCATTTTACTAGTTATTCAGAACGGGAACCATCAGTCTATAGCAGTAAGAAGAGTGGGCAAACCCTCCAAGAGTTCAGTGCAGATATAGATTCCAAGTGTATGGTTAATAAATAAAGTCAAATCACTTGTAAAAAATAGAAATTAACTTGATTGGCAATGCAAAAGGAAACTCCTGCCAGTAATCCTTCTTTTAGTAAAGATGCCAAGGAGACGCACTGGAAGTATGTGAGGACTTCCCGTTTTGAGCTCTGTAGCAGACATGCTCAGATTATGTTGACGGTGACATATTTTAAATGAAACCAGCTGCCTCTAGTAAACAATTTTAGACAAGTAGTTCTGCAACGTCATTCTACCCAAATTCCAATGACGGTAAGAAAAAACTAGAGCCTTGGTTATGGTGTCATTCCACATATATTGACTAGAGCAGAACAGCTGAATCATATATTGATGGCTGGCCTTGGTAACGATATTTGCATACTAGCCAACAATTACATCATCCTAATAACAGCAAATGATATCAGAGCAGCAGGTCAATGAGGTAATGGGTCCTTCTGAATCTCTTAAGGCAAGGGTTCCTCTGAATCTCCCAGACGTGATAAGTGGAGGTAAGCATCAGTTCCTACATAAAAGAGCAAACACATTGATAATCATAAGTTTAGTAGTAATGGAAATATTGCAGCAATTCCCAACTTAGGTAGTTATTAGGCGCGGAGTGGAAGAAACAATTAATGCTTAACTACCAAATACTATTACCTCCGTCCCAAAATGCTTGTCTTACACTTATCTAGATACGTGTGTATCAAACACTAGAGCATGTCTAGATAGGGATTCTAGACAAATCTAAGACAAGCTTTTTGGGATGGAGGGAGTAAGTGCCAAGGTTTCTAATCTTCACATTCTGTCAACTTTCAGACAAAAATTCATGGAAATCAAAAGTTTAATATATAGAGGAAAGCTCAGCAAAAAAGAAGGGCACTCTTCAACACTCCTTTAACATATGAAGTGAAAAATGGACATACCATATCCCTCCATAGAAATTATTTGCAGATCCCCGCCAAAATATCGAGCATAAAGACGACTAATTGGGAGCCCATAACCATACCCAGCCATTGTCACTCCATTATGGCCATCTAGATCAGGTGGGTGTTCTGCTGTACTGTAGAGATAGGTGAATATTCTTGGGAGGCCACTTCTTGGTATTCCACCACCTTCATCACTAATCTGCATTGGAAAGGTTATAAACGCAAGTCACGTGGCTAAGGATTGGATCAATCAAAGCTGACTAGCAACACATGTTCTAATGTATGTGGTCCATATAAGAAATTATTTACAGGAACACTTTCCAGTAGGGTTATCATGGAAGAAGAAAAATGGAACAAGGATGGGATGTCTTGCACATAATTGAGGAGCAAAATTTCTGTAACAATTATGGCACTGTAATGCGATACAGAATATTGATCTTTCCCAACAAATGTAGTGGAACTTAATATGCCGCTCCAACACTGTTCTTGCATACATGAGCCACTCTTTCAAGAGAGATAAATGTCCTGAGGTATATCTCACCTTTGGATAAGTATACAAAACCATGATGGTCTGGATTTGGGTATGTCATTGCTTACTAGTCAATAATTTGGTCTCTGCAGAACGAATACTAAGTGTTTCACACGATTGTATATCAGAATTTGCGTTAAATGCCAATTTGATTATCTTTTTTTATCATTTTCATTTGCTATATAAACAAAAAAGAGGTACATTGATAAAAGCATACAAGGTTAACTCTTGCACACAGAGAAGCTTGTGATTCACAAAATAAACTGTATAGCCATGGGGAGAGACAAACCTTGATAGTTACATCCTCTGCTCCATCAGCAACTATGATCCTAACAGGAGGTGCATGTTTATCAGAGTTCATAAATCGTTCTTGTACTGCACGAAGAGAATTCTTCACCAATTCAAACATCATAAGATGTAGATGTATTGTCACATATCTGCAATTGAGAAATGAAAGCAAAATTCATTCAATACTTTATGCACTTCAACTATATTACTGATGAAATGAATAATACAGTAAGATCGGTTCAAATCAAAATGGAAGCATATAGGAGGATTGAAAATCAGGGATTTACGGAAACGTAAAATCTGGGTGCCCATATATGTTGACATCAGGAGCTGATCCATATTCTCGCATGCAAATAGCGCGTGCATCTTCACTAGCAAGTCGAGCCACCAGCATGGGGGACAATCTTGTGTTTATGAGCCCTATGACGCCAGGCTCTGGATCAGGATCATGCAAAGCAACATGCTGCCCTGAAATCAAGAACATTGTGTTATCTATCTTCAGTAGCACGATTCAAATGAAAACATTGTACTCATAAATGGTTATCTTACACCAGTTGTAGTTTTTGGCAGGAAAACATAAAATGACTGGGTATGAATAACCACTGACGACCACTTTCTAAGAAAAATGATATCATACTGGTATCTTACAATAGTTTTTGTTCTTATCAAACTAATAAGTACCCCTGCCAAACGAAGTAATTATTACTGACTATTAAATTTCATTTCTACTCCAAACCTATGCTTTAAAAATTAATTACTTTTAGCCTGCTCTTAAGCAGAAAGGCAGGCTCATGGTAGTTCTTCTTTTTGGCAAGGCAGAAAATAAAATAAAATTTGAACTTCCATATCAGATGCTAAGTTGGAGTAGTGTGCCAGTACACTGTGGAAGGATTGCATTTCTATTAATCCGGAAACACCGGTTACGAATTAGAACTGGAGCTTAACACCTAAAAGCATATTAGTACTAGCAATGTGTCTGTGCGTTGCAACGGATCCAAAGTAGAACAATACATGTTCACAAACTTGAAAGAAAAACACTCTAGTTTTGGTGTGTGTGTGTGTGTGTGTGTGTGTGTGTGTGTGTGTGTGTGTGTGTGTCACTAAAAATATACTCGTATTAGGTTTCACTCAAAATATATTCCTCGTGGCTTTTTTTAGGTGAGGCAGGGATGTGGTTGGTTTCAAGATACTAAGGTTTTTTTTGTAAATTAGAGCAGAGAAGTGCGGTCTTGTTGCAAAAATGCCACAGCTTACCTCACAGTCGTTGGATGCAAATCTGATGGTCAGAAATGACGGATGGCAAACACACCATCATCACCAACTGAGTCTATTATAGTAGTAGAGAAACTTGTCGATGGACACTAGTAACAGTTTGTAGATTTAAAATCTATTAACAAACAGGCAGGTGCTGTGTATGCTTACCTATCAGCATGCGGATCCCAATTCTTGACATGTAGAAGCGATCAAGGAACTGATGGATCTCATTAATTCCAGAGGGGAATGCCTTTGTACCACCCAGGTCCTTCTTCAGCTGCTGCACACCCAATGCCATGGTGGGCACCACATTTGTGTGACGCACCCTGATCATCTTGATCATCTGGGTGAATGCTAGCTCATCGTCCTGGTTGCTCACCTCCGGGAAGTACCGGATGTCACGGAACGAATCCAAGTACCAATCTCTCACCTTAACAGCAGCAAATAAAAAAGAGTTAGTCCTGTAAAGAGACACTCTCATGGGTAAGAATGTGCTGATTCTGTTACACAAATCCTTCTTAGAATATTTACTATCTGACTAGTCCAAGTGATTCGATATCTGAACTGTGAAGTTCAAGAAGCCAGTATGCTTAACAAAATCAAATCATGTTATCATGAAGGAATCTGGAAAAAATACTCCTTACCCTGGGATACATCTATGCTACACTTGTCTCCAATAATTTAAATGACAAGCACCTGAATCATAATTGTTTTCAATTTTGTAAACCTAGCTGTGGTAGAATCAAATCTTTCATGATGTATTTTAGTCAATGAAGAGATAGAAAATAACATTACAACTGTTAACCAAGAACTGCCAGTAACATTCGGTCCTTTGTGAAATTCCACGGGTTCAAGGAGAACAGGTAATTTAGTACTCCAGTCCCTCCTACCAATACAAGAAAGGAGTGTCGGCAATTCTCTCGCTCCCAGCTCACACTCTCTTGACGAACACGAAGAACAGAAGTTACTGGACACAAGAGTATTTTTGTGCCACGTGCAATTGCGACTTTCTGATTACCTTCTCCTCTTATTCGGGCTACAAGGGACGTGCAACGCCCATGAACCATAGAGTTCATGCCATCCGACGAATGGATCAAGTGCGACACAAGAATCGCTCAAATCAGTTGAGCCTAGCTAAAAGAGCTAACAGAAAAAACAAACAGCTGCAGTGTCAGCCGAAAAACATGCCATGGCAGGGGAATGAAATGCGTTGCCATGGCAGCGAAATGCGTTGCCATGGCAGAGAAACTAATTGCGAGGTTTATTCCTAACAAGGAGCAGGGACTCTTTCTTTTTCTGGGTCTATGTACTTTACATTATTAAAAATTAAAAAAACTCAAAAAATGTAAGGTTCCATGTTTTACTTTCTTCCCACCACCCCTTCGTCCAACCTTCCCCATATGGTAATCAATCGCCTTAATTTACTTATCTTATAAACCAATTTCACTTTAATTTACTTATCAAACTTCTGTCAAAATGTAATGTAAATCACGAGCAGAATTTGATAAACATTTATTTACACAATCATATTAATATGGTAAGGTAAATCATAAGCTAACGTACTAGAATATTTATATCCCGTTACAACGCACGGGCATTGTTCTAGTACATTAAATAAAAATCTAGAGTAGTTATCTCTGTGTTCCCGACATAAGCACATACGAGAAAACTTGAAACGAACGAATACTCCACTACCAACTGTTCGAAGAAAAGCCCTATTCAGATTACTCCAAACGGAAAGCAAAGTGTGGCAAAATAATCCCTGATTTTCCACAAGAATCAAACCAGATTGAGAACAAAAAGGGAAACCGCACAGCAAATTGACCCACTCTTAAGCCGTTTCCCTGAATTATGAAACAAGTGGCGAGCGCTTCTCTCAGGCAAAAGTGGTAATAGCAGCAACGACGAAGATCGCGTGCGTATGTTAGGGATTCACCTTGAGGACGGCGGGCTTATGGGAGAGGCCGAAGGGGAGGGAGTCGAGGTCGAGCGCGCGCCTGGCGATGCGGATGGGGAGCTCCTTGTGCAGGAACTGCGCGGAGAGCAGCAGGTTGCGCTCCGTGGGGCGCGCCCCGAACTCCATCATGTAGCGCAGGCTGACACCTGTCTGCCTCATCCCGCCCCACCGCGCCACCTCCTCCGCCACGGCCCGCGCCACCGGCTCCGACGCCATCTCCCCCGTCGGTGGTCAGAAATGAGAACAAGGGAGGCGCGAGGGCGAGGTTGCCACCGGAGCAGCGCACCGGCGTCTTATTATAAACGCGAGGGGAAGGAGAAGGGGGACGCAGACGGCGCACTCGCTAACGTGTGAATCCGGACCCACGCGTCAGTGGCCCAACGTCAGGTAGCCGTACGTCAGGGGATCCGGCTCCGGAGAAGGGAAGGAAGAGGTGTCAAGTCAAGGAAGAGAAGAGCTGTGAAGACCTGCGGGAATGGGAGGCGGATGACGCTTGTGGGGTCCAACTGTCATGGACACCAGCGTGGGTCGTTACTGTCAGTGTCACGTCAATTCCGATATAGAGTGGCCGGACAGCCGGCCCGGCGGTGATACATCGGCCGAAATCACTCTTCTGATTTTATCAGCAATCTTTGTCACAAATTAAACTCGACATAAAAGTATTTCATGATCTGACTTTTTTGAGCCATACAGAAACGCCGAGCTAGCTCGTGTTACTGCCCTGACCTATGGTCAAGACATGACAAGCTGGAAACGCCGAGCCAGTTTGCGTTGCTGAAAACGTCAGGAGCCTTGGCATTTCTTCCCCAGGTACAAATGCCAGGGTCGTTGGCGTTTCAGATCAGGCCCACCGTTAGGCGTAGCTGGCCTGAGTGGCTATCAGAAACGCCAAACATATTGGCGTTGCTGAGAATGCCATGCCTCCTCGCATTGCTTTTAGTCTCGGGAGAATGCATGTGATCGCTATGGCGCTAAATTAATTATTGAGGTGAGGGGTTCCTTTCTTCTTTTTTAAACAAAGTTCCCTTTCTTCTCTGTAATCTGTACTCTCTAGTCTTCTGTCTGAAGACGTATAGGAGCCGGTGCATGCATGGATGCATGCATGGATGGGTTGCTGTTAAGTGCTAACTGTTGCCTGAGTTGACAGGACAGAGGTGGTCGATTTCTTTACCGTACTCTACTCCATCTATCTGTCCTATTCAAGCTAGCTCGCCATCTAGAAACGCTTTTCGGCCTGGGCAGCAACGCCAGCAATCCGTGTTTCCATGTGGAGCAAAAACACGAGCTATTTGGGTGTTTGAATGTGGAGCTGAAACGCGAGCTATCTCGACATTTCTATATGGAGGAAAAACGTCACGGGTTGTGACATTGCTAAAAGGGTCAGTCGTGAAATATTTTCATGTCGAGTTCACTTTGTGGCAAAGATTGCTGAAAAGGTCAGAACAGTGATTTCGACCTGATACATCCAATCTTGCATTTGTGTGTTTTTTAAAATAAAGAATTTGCTTCTGGGCGACCGGCCAAAGCTGGCGTCGACCGCACGCGCTTCTTTGGATCTGGGCAGATCCTATGACACATGTGTGTCATCTTTCTCTCGCACTTTTTTTTCAAAAATACGCCAATGACGTACCATATTTTTATAGAAGGAAGCAAGACATGCACAAGAGACTAGCACCGAATGCGAACATACAATGTAGCCGACACCCATCCCTACAACTCACACAAGCTACTCTCTCGTAAGGGATCTAGGTGTCCTACTCCTGCAGTGTGCCATTCATGAATCTTGGCGAGCACTTGAGAAGCTGGTTGTGTAGGCGAGCGGCGTTGGTCCATTCTACTGAAGATTCTCGCGTTCCGTTGTTTTCTAAAGTAACCAGATTATAGCGATGATCAGGGTATCGAAGCTACGGGTACGTGCTCGGGGTTGGCTAAGCCTCGCCAAGGACCACCAATCTTTGAGCAAGTGGTGAGGTTGAGGGGCGCTGACTTCCACATTGGTGTCCGAAAAGCAGAGGTATCTCTCGCGTAGACGCATTGGATTAAAATGTGATCCATGGTGTCCTCCTCTTGCAGGAAAGTGTAACATGCCGAAGTATGGTCTTGCAAGCCGTGACGGGCGCGCTGGTAGGATGTCCAAAGCTTCTTTGCAACTCAAGCCATGCAAAGATTTTACACTTGAGGATGGCCCAGCTTTTCCAGATGCAATCGTGGACAGACGATTGTATTAGACCGAGGCAGAGTCTCTAGGTTGAGCGTGCCGTGTAAGAGCCTGAGGTTTCACACAGCCAGGTGAACTTTTCGAGGCTGTGGGCATCCCTGTCAGTCATCGCTATGATCATCCAAAGTTGCATCGATTGCATTAAGGCCATGAAAGGGATCTCTCCCTCGATCTCTCTCTCCCAGGAGGTGTTAGAGAGAGCCTGCTGGACAGTATGCTGATTCTTCGTCCTCGTCAGGACTAGTGCCAAGATGGTATGCGTGATGTCCGCGACAGCGCTGCCCTGAATCTATTGATCCTCCCAGAAAAGTACGGCACTACCACACCCGGCGGTGATGCATACCAGACTGTTGAAAACCTCCCTTGCTTCCTTGTCAACCATGAACTGGATGCCCTGCCATGGTGTGGATTGGTCAGTGCGCCGCAACCACTCCTAGCAGGCCCGTAGCGCCAGGGCCTGAAGTTTAAGGTTTTTAACACCGAGGCCACCGTAGATTTTGGGCCGGCGGATGTTGTTCCAAGCCACTAGACATTGGCCCCCAATGATCTTATCTTTACCCTTCCAGAAGAAAGCCTGCATCAATGCGTTTATCTCATCGAAAACCCAATCTGGAGCATCCAGGATCATCATGTGATGGATTGGCCTGGCTGTCAAAACCGACTGCACCAAGACCAGACGGCCCAATCTCTAGATGAAGCCCCATTGCCAGGATGGTAGGAGACTTTTCACATTGTCAAGGAGCGGCTGCTAATCGCCTCTACTTGGCTGATTAAGTATGAGGGGGAGTCCCAAGTATTTGTGGGCAAAACTACCCAGATCGCATTGCATAATATTTGCAACGCGCTGCCCATCCTCTTTTGTGCCTCTGATGAGAATAGCTTTTGATTTCTGATCATTTACCTTTAGGCCAGAAGCAGTTCCGAACGCGTCCAGCACCATCTTGACGAGGTTCAGGTCTTGTGACATCGGCTTAAAGGAAAGAGAAACATCATCTGCAAAGATAGAGATCCTTTGCAGCGCCGAGATGCCAGCAAAGGATCTCAAAACCCCATCCTTTAAAGAAAAGACATCGATATTTTCCAAATATCACAATCATGTCAAGATCACAAAGCATTGAGACAGATATTAGGTTGTATCCAAGGGATTCAACAAGCATCACTTTATCCGTGTATAGATCCTTTGGGATAGCAACCCTACCTAGGCCCAATACCTTGCTTTTACCAGTGTCAGCAAATGTGATATGGCTTTTGTAGATGGTCGAAGAGTAGAATCCATGAGAAGAGTTCGATCACCAGTCATGTGGTTAGTGTAACCACTATCCATGATCCATTTAGTAGCTTTTGGAGTTGTACCCTACAGAGCAGTTAGTAGGATAGTCTTCATCAAGAGTGTCGTGAAGAACAAACATGTATCGATAGAGACGTTCATCATTGGTAAGTATAGTTGAGGATATGGTAGGACGATCATCAAGAAAACCATGGGTGAAATAAATGGTAATACGATTTCGACATTTTATCTTGCGCCCAACAAGATTTTTCACGTCCCCAGCATTGTCTTCAAAAGTCAATGGTTTTCAGTTGGAGACCCGATCCTGCAAGAGAAGTTAACTATTCTTAACCACCCACATCTGGAGGGGTGGCTTGGAAGCAAAGAGTCTAAGTGCAGCATCTGAGAATTTTGGCTTTGAAGCCCTAACAAATAATTTTGCAGGAGATGAGTAGTACTCAAATGAATAAGCAGAAAAGTTCTTCGATCTGTGAACATAGCGGTTCGAAGAAACATGCTCATATTCATGAGCCTAATGATAGTTTCCCTGCAAAACATTGACGCTAGGGTGACCATATGTGGTCCTCTGTCTGTATGAAGCCTTTGGGCCATATGAAGCCTTCGGTCTTGGGTTTGTCTTCTTCCCTGGTTGTGTCATGAAGACATTCATGGGAAGCTTCTCAAGACGATTTTTAGGAACCCAGATCTTCTTCATAGGTGGCCCATTCCTGTAGTTAGTTCCAATAAACCTGGCAAACACTTCACTGTTCTAATTTTTGAACAGTCTATACTTAGAGTCAAAGGACTCATCAATGATGATAGGATTATCACAAGTGAAACTAGATAAGGTGGATGGATCCACTAAAGGGCCCTTTGCAGCAACCCACTTGGTGTTGGGGTACTGCTCAAGCTTCGAGTAGGAGCCATCAACATTCATTTTCCTCTCAAAACCAACACCCTCTTTCCTAGGGTTTCGGTTCAAAATCTGCTTCTTGAGGACATCACATAGATTTTGATGCCCTCTGAGGCTTTTGTACATGCCTGTTTCAAGCAATGTCTTCAACCTGGCATTCTCATCAGCAATAGTAGTGGCATCCTCAGAAGAGGGGTTAGGTACCACATCAGCAGTCGAAGATATTGCAACTTCAAAAGCATTTGAACATTCAGCAGTAGAGATAGCATTATCATGCTCAAGACATTTTAAGCAAGGTGGCACAAACTCTTCCTAAGCGGAACTGATTTGTTGAGCGAGTAGTGAATCGTTTTGTTTTCGAAGATATTCATGAGACGCTCTCAGTTTTTCTAGATCTTGCTTCCTTTGAAGATAATCATAGGAAAGCTTCTCATGATCAGCTGAGAGGGTTTAATGACGACTCTCAAGTTCCTCATATTTAACTCAAAGATTTTTTATGTCTTTGATTAAGGACTAAGTTCAATTCATTTCCTCGTCCAACAGGTCGTCGCTTTTGTCTAGCAATTTTTGAATCTTTTCCATAGCAGTTTGTTGCTCAGTTGCAATTTTAGCAACAATTTTATACCTGGGTTTGGATTCACATTCAGAGCCATCTTCACTAGAGATCTGAAAGTAAGCATTGCATGAGTTTACCTTAGCACCTCTTGCCATGAAGCAGTAGGTGGGAGCAGAGTCATTGTCATCATTGACTTCAGTGTTGGCTACGTGACCATTGTCTTCAGTACTGAAGATGGACTTGGCGATGAATGCCGAAAGCAGACTCCTCCTCTGAATCCATTTCATTGCCAATGAAAGCACGAGCCTTGGTGGATGAGCTCTTCTTGTGAGATGAAGACTTTGAAGAAGACTTTGAGGATTTCTTCTTCTTTTCGTCAGAGTCATATTCCTTGCTCTTCTTCTTTTTCTTTGCTTCCTTTTCCCATTGAGGACATTCAGATATGTAATGGCCTCATTTCTTGCATTTGTGATAGGTTCTCTTCTTGTAGTCATGAGTGGAAGCCTTGGAATTCTTGGAGCTAGATTTTGAAGACTTCCCGAAGCGATTATTCTTGGATAACTTTTGGAATTTTCTCACAAGCATTGCTACCTCTTTGCCTAAGTCTTCAGGATCATCAGAACTGCAGTCAGAGTCTTCAGATGAGGAAACAACCTTTGCCTTCAAAGCACGGGATCGACCGTAGTTGGGACCATAGATGTCTCTCTTCTCAGATAGCTAGAACTCATGTGTATTGAGCCTCTCAAGTATGTCAGATGGATCAAGATCCTTGAAGTCAGGATGTTCTTGGATCATCAGCGATAGGGTGTCAAATGAGCTATCAAGTGATCGCAATAGCTTCTTCAGGACTTCATGCTTAGTGATATCAGTGGCGCCAAGTGCACAAAGCTCATTTGTGATATCAGTAAGACGGTTGAAAGTGAGTTGGACATTCTCATTGTCAAGCCTCTTGAAGTGGTTGAAGAGATTGTGAAGCATATCGATTCGTTAGTCTCTCTGAGTTGAGACACCTTCGTTGACCTTGGAAAACCAGTCCCAAACAAGCTTCGTAGATTCTAGTGCACTCACACGGCCATACTACCCTTTGGTCAGATGACCACAGATGATGTTCTTGGTAGTTGAATCCAATTGCGTGAACCTCTTGACATCAGCGGCGGTGACACCTTCACCGACTTTGGGAACGCCTGTCTTGACGATATACCAGAGGTCATTGTCAAGATGCATTCGCATCTTATTCTTCCAGCAGGGGTAATCAGTGGCATCAAAGATGGGGCACGCAACAGAGACCTTGATTATCTCTGCAGTCGACATAGCTAAAACTCTAGGTGGTTAAACCGAATCACACAAAACAAGGGAGCACCTTGCTCTGATACCAATTTAAAGTGCTAGTTATCGACTAGAGGGGGTGAATAGATTATTTTTATGAAAGTCTTTGAGACTAGCAATGTCTTCGAAAACAGGCAGTTAAAAACAACAACTAAACAAAATACAGCAGGAGTTAAACTACACTAGCCATGCAATAGAGTCAAAGTACAATACAGGGAATGCACGAAGACAAGTAGCAGCTAGGTAGACAGATCAGAATAGGAAGATAGTGTGAAGCCAAATATGCAATCAGGGTGAATGTCTTCACACAAGGTATTCAACCAGAGCAGGTAAGCAATGACTTCATGAAGCTAAACTGTAAGTAAAGGGGTGAAGTGATATAACCTGTTGCTTGATGAATACAAGGATTTGGTCGACCGGTTCCAGTTGTTGTGACAATTGTACGTCTGGTTAGGGAGGCTGAGATTGAACTCAGAAGACCACGTCTTCACCTTATCCCCCTTGAGCTTTGGTCACTTAGTCCTCGCCCAATCACTTAGGTAAGTCTTCAAGGTAGACTTACAAACCTTCACAAACTTTGTTCACCGGTGATCCACAATGACTCTTGGATCCTCAGAACGCGATGCCTAACTGACTGGAAGATCATAGTCTTCAAGTGTAATAAGTCTTCAGATCACGCGGACAGAAAAATTTCAGTGACGCCAAGCACTCTTTGGGCTCTCGAGTGTTTTGGGTTTTGTACTCGCAAGGATTCTCTCTCAAAGGCTTAAGAGGTGGGTTGCTCCCAAATGACAAAACTCGTGCACTAACTCTGAGCAGCCACCAATTTATGGTGGAAGGGGGTGGCTATTTATAGACAGGGGGAAACCCGGCATGATTTGTCCAAAATGACCCTGGTTCATTAGGGAACCGACATGTGTCCAATGGTCGGATTTCAAACACATGCGGCAGCTTGACTTGGGCTACAAGCAAAGATTACTTATCCAACTCAGGATAAGTTTTTCTCTCATTGTCTTCACTCAAAGACATAGCATTTGGGTCGAGCATCACGTTAGTTTTCTGACTTTGTTCACTTGAACGCCACTTGATAGTTTGGTGGTTCCTATGACTCAAGAAAGAAGGAAGTGAAACTACGAAAGAAACTATATCTTCACACTCCTTTGTCTTCAAGCGAATGTCTTCACACGTCATTATCTTTGACACTAATGTCTTCACGAACCAGCAATGTCTTCATACAATTTTTAGGGGTCATCTTCGATGGGTAAACCGAATCAATAGGGACTTCTACCTGTGTTCTCCTGTGAATCTCACAAACACATTAGTCCCTCAACCACGTTTGTCGTCAATACTCCAAAACCAACTAGGGGTGACACTAGATGCACTTACAGATATGAAGATGACATTGCTTTGTGGACGGATTTGAAGATTGAGAAAGAATTTCAGCTCCCCCATCATGGACATATGATATTGCTCTTGCATCATGTGACTGAACTCATCAATGTATCTTTTGTTAGTGCAGCCGAAGATTATGTCATCGACATAGATTTGGCATACAAACAGCATCATATGTCTTCATGAAGAGAGTGGGATCTAGAGAACCAGGTTTGAAGCCTTTGCTCTTCAGGAATTCTTTGAGTGTGTCATACCAAGCTCGAGGTGCTTGTTTGAGACCATATAGTGACTTGTTGAGCTTGTAAACCATGTCAGGATGCTTGGGATCTTCAAAACTAGGTGGTTGAGCAACATAGACTTCTTCTTCAATTGCATGTGATGTTTATCTTTCATGCATCTTATTTTGCTTAGTACGGCGGTAGCATTATAAGATGATACCTCACTAAAATTTCCAGGTACAAGTGTTCTCCCTGAGTATACACCGTTGTGACAGTTCGTCGTGCTGAGACACCACGTGATGATCGGGTGTGATAGGCTCTATGTTCACATACAACGAGTGTAAGACAGTTTTGCACATGTGGAATACTCGGGTTAAACTTGACGAGCCTACCATGTACAAACATGGCCTCAGAACACTGGAGACTGAATAGTTGAACGTGAATCATATAGTAGATATGATCAACATAGAGATGTTCACCATTGATGACTACTCCATCTCACATGATGATCGGACATGGTTTAGTTGATTTGGATCGCGTAATCATTTAGATAACTCAAGGGATGTCTATCTAAGTGGGAGTTCTTAAGTAATATGATTAATTGAACTTAATTTATCATGAACTTAGTCCTGATAGTATTTGCAAATTATGTTGTAGATCAATAGCTCGAGTAGATGATTTTTTCATATAAAAAACTTTTTAATCCGAGTTCGTATGCAAAAGTTATGCCCATTTTACAAATTCCAGAGAGATTTTGCAAATAAAGTCGAAATTCATATTTATAAATTTTCCCAACAACAAGACCACATATCACATGGGAAACTTATTTTCTTTATTTTTTGACATTTCCATCAGTTTCTTTTATTCTTTTAAAACTGAAAAGGCGGTCCACCGGGGGGGGGGGTGCATTCGGTGGAATTTTTGGGCCAAGTTATTAATGGCGCACCATGGGAGTGGTGCGCCATTACTAGTTGAACTAGTAATGGTGGCGCACCACTCCCTAGGTGCGCCATTACTAGTTTTGAAAAAAAAAATTGAAAAAAATTACTAGTGGCGCACCGTGGATGTGGTGCGCCAGTACTAGTTCAACTAGTAATGGCGCACCACTCCCACGGTGCGCCATTACTAGTTTTGAAAAAAAAATTGAAAAAAATGATTTTTTTACTAGTGGCGCACCGTGGATGTGGTGCGCCATTACTAGTTTAACTAGTAATGGCGCACTATCCCCTGGTGCGTAATTACTAGTTTTGAAAAAAAATAAAAAAAATTGTTACTAGTGGCGCACCGTGGATGTGGTGCGCCATTAGTATTTGGACACTAATGGCGCACCAACACATGGTGCGCCATTAGTATATAGTAGTGGCACACCACATGTGTGGTGCGCCATTAGTGTCCATATGATCAATTGCCCTTTTCCTAGTAGTGTCAGCTTTTGCTGCAGTGGGTCAGTACCTGTCCACTAACAGTGCCAAAAGCACGTTCCTGCATAATACTGGTTGGTTTTTAAGGCAATATCGTCCAAACTGCCTCATGATCAAGATATGCAAGCTCAAAGCAATGTTGTATCTGCGCTCCAGACACAAGTCCATTCCCTAACATAGGCCCTTTGTGAAACAAGGAGAAACATTGCTCAATGTCGTCAAGATATGCATGGTTTTGAAACAAGACTATCAGACATTTTCTATGTTATTCAGGAGCCTAGGGGAAATGAAGGCGAGGGTTATGGTGCTCCATCGGACAATACAACATGAAAACGTAACAGTCAGGTCAAATGAACTGAGCTTCTGAACTTCTGGTGGTGCATTTACCTGCTAGACTGTTAAGTTTTATGCCAACCTTCCTTTTGTTATATAGTTGTAATTTGTTTTGGTGCGATACAAAATTTATTCTTAACGTGCAGCCACCGGCTGAAGAAAATAGCAAGCTATTTTTGTATAGTGTAGGGTGTTCCCTATATTTTCACTGGTTGCGATCTTTGATGCCGAGTGGATGTAATCTGTGCAATCGCCTTAATAGCCTAGCGTTAGTTTCGGCCTTATTTATTGCCTAGTCTTCTTTTTCCCTGATTTGCTAGTGGCTGCAACTACCATGGGCCATATACGGGCCGTAGGATCCATGGGTCTCCTACGTGCCGTCGATAAATGGGCCTGTAATCGGTGGGCCTCAGGTCGTCGATAAATGGGCCTATAATCAGTGGGCGTCAGGCCGTCAAATAAATGGGTCTACATGGGCCGTGATCGGGCGTAATTGGTATCAGCCCAGCACGGTAACGGGCCGCTAACAGGCTGTAGGACTGCAAAGGCTTAATTCTGTCACAGCATAACGGGTCGTTAATGGGCCAAAATATAGGACGGGCTGGAAACGGCGCAACGGGTTAACAGGCCAAAAATGGGACGACTCTTGCCATGGGCTGAATTTGGCCCATTAGGGTAACAGGTCAGTAACGGGCCGACTCTTGCCATGGGCCAAATTTGACCCATTAGGGGAACATGCCAGTAACGGGCCGACTCTTGCCATGGGCCGAATTTGGCCCATTAGGGGAACATGCCAGTAACGGGCTGGAAGTAATCGAGGGCCGAAAAGGAGCCCAAGAACGTATGGGCCGTCAATAGGCCGAAAGCTGACACAGGCTGGAAACGGCCCATGTAAATCACGGGCCGTTAACGAGTACAAAGAAAATTACTGCTCATTATGGGCTAGAGTCACCGTGGGCCTGTAAAGGGCCAAAAGATACGAAGGCCTCATATAGGCCGAAAGACGTCGTGGGCCATACATGGGCCAAAAGTGAAATGGGCTGGTGTTATATTCGACGGCCCACATGACGTTGTTGGGCCGATTTCCTTTAGGTCCTAACGAGTCGTGAGTTAACGAGCCATAAAATGGGCTATTTGCGAAGAGACCGTTAACAAGCTTTTCATGGGCCAGCCCGTTAACTTTTAACCAAGTCAAACGGGCCGGCTTTGTAAGCTAAATGGGCCAGTGGTGGGCCGTGGCACGTGTCGACGTATCATAGGCGCCTATCTTACCCACTGACGAGCTGACACGTGTTTTTTCCGGCCAATAAGAATTTTACACGTGGAAATTTCCCATTGGTCGGGGCTGTTAACGGGTTATCGGATCCAAAACCCGACCCGATAGCTTAACGGCGTTCCGTTATGGTGGATGCCACGTGTCGGTCACCCTTGACGAAAGCACTTCTGTGACGCATGATTTATCGTCATGGAAGTGGACACTTTCGTGATGATAATTTTGGTAATATCATGGAACACTTCTACGACAGCACAGGTATGACTATCTTGATTCTGTCATAAAATCGTCATGGATGTACATGCATGGCAAAAAACGCGACCTACTGTGACAAACACGTATCATCACGAAAGTGTATTTTTTTGTAGTGGATGGAGATCATGATGCTGCTTTGGAGATGGAGATCAAAGGCACAAGATGATGATGGCCATATCATGTCACATATTTTGATTGCATGTGATGTTTATCTTTCATGCATCTTATTTTGCTTAGTACGGCGGTAGCATTATAAGATGATCCCTCACTAAAATTTCAAGGTACAAGTGTTCTCCCTGAGTATACATCGTTGTGACAGTTCGTCGTGCTGAGACACCACGTGATGATCGGGTGTGATAGGCTCTACGTTCACATACAATGAGTGTAAGACAGTTTTGCACATGTGGAATACTCTGGTTAAACTTGACGATCCTACCATGTACAAACATGGTCTCGGAACACTGGAGACCGAATGGTTGAACGTGAATCATATAGTAGATATGATCAACATAGAGATGTTCTCCATTGATGACTACTCCATCTCACATGATGATCGGACATGGTTTAGTTGATTTGGATCACGTAATCATTTAGATAACTCGAGGGATGTCTATCTAAGTGGGAGTTCTTAAGTAACATGATTAATTGAACTTAATTTATCATGAACATAGTCCTCATAGTATTTGCAAATGATGTTGTAGATCAATAGCTCGAGTAGATGGTTTTTCATATAAAAAACTTTTTAATCCGAGTTCGTATGCAAAAGTTATGCCCTTTTACAAATTCCAGAGAGATTTTGCAAATAAAGTCAAAATTCATATTTGTAAATTTTCCCAACAACTAGACCACATATCACATGGGAAACTCATTTTCTTTTATATTTTTGACATTTCTGTCATTTTCTTTTATCTTTTATAAAACTGAAAGGCGGTCCACAC